>NC_142798.1:74817401-74989901 GCF_049724085.1 Artemia sp. Qi Xiang Cuo
ACTGGAACAAACCTAGGATATTATAAGGTTATTATAAATTAAAAAAAGTAAAATTAATATACAAATTTCGTTTTAATTTTTCACGTACGGTGAGCGAAACTCAAAACCTTTATTAATTCAAAAATGTTCAGAAATTGAAAAAAAAACAGTTTTTATTAACTAAAAGTAAGGAGTGGTATTAAAACATAAAATGAACAGAAATTATTCTGTATATGAAAGGGGATGTCGCCTCGTCAACGCCCCGCTCTTTGCGCTAAAGTTTAACTCTTTCTCAAAATTATACTTTTTAAAATAATATAAAAATTAGCGTAAAGAGCAGGGCGTTGAGGAGGGGACAGCTCGCTCTTTACGCTAAAGTCTTTTTTTTTAGTACATTCATAAGAGCTATTTATTCTAATTAGTCCTTTGTGATTCTGGAGTTATTCTTAAAGAACTGGGAACAAAATTTGAACTTTAGCGTAAAGAGTGAGGTATTGACGAGGGAGGCGAACCCCCTCATATACATAATAAAAATATACGAATATAGAAGTTCGTTACGTAAGTTAATTCGCAAGTTACGTACATGTATTACTAACAAAACCGTTAGTAAATAAAACTAAAAGTTCTAGTGCGCCTTTTAAGCAACCAAATAATTGGAGGGCAACTAGACCCCCTCCCCTACCCCTTTTTTCTCAAAGTCGTCCGATCAAAATTTTGAGAAAGCCATTAAGCCAAAAAAAGTAAAATTAATCTACACATTTCGTTTTAGTTATTCATGTACGGTGAGCCAAAATCAAAACCTGCATTAATTAAAAAAACGTTCAGAAATCAAACAGTTCGTGGTAACGAACTGTAAGTAAGGAGCGACCCGGCTCAATGGTAACCGAAACTCTAGAAAACGGGTTTTTGATACCAATAGATATATCAAAAGAATCAGATTTCAATGCTGATTTTAAATATATAATTTTTATCAAGTTTAGTTCTATCTATCAAAAATTACGTGCCCGAGAAAATTTGGCTGATTTTCAAAAAAAGGGGGAAAGACCCCCTATAAAAGTTATAGTACCTTAATAAAAATCACACCAACATATTCAGCGTATCAAAGAACCCTACTGTAGAGGATTCAAGCTCCTATCTACAAAAATGTGGAATTTTCCATTTTTTGCCAGAAGAAAGATCACGGATGCGTGTTTATTTGTTTGTTTGTGTGTTTATTTGTTTGTTTTTTTTTCTCCCCAGGGGTGATCTTATCGACCCAGTGGTCCTAGAATATCATGGACGGGCTCATTGGAATGGAAATTAAACGATCTAATTCCCTTTTAAAATGAACAAAAAAATGGAGGACAACTAGGCTCCCTCCCACGCTTATTTTTTCCCCAAAGTCACCCGATCAAAATTTCGAGATAGCCATTTTGTTCAGCATGGTCGAAAATATGATGAATATGTCTTTTAGGATGACTTAATCCCCCGAAGTTCCCAGAGGGAGGGCTAAAAGTTATGAACTTTACCCAATGTTAACATATAGTATTGGTTATTGGGAAGTATACAGAAGTTTTCAGGAGGGTTTTTTTCTGGTCGTGGGTGGGACGGGTGGGGCGGTGGTTATGTTGGAGGATCTGTTCATGAAGGACGTTTTCATGGGGGAAGGGAAATTGCCATGAAGGGGGCACCGGATTTCCAAGCATTATTTATTGGTTATTGGGAAGTATACAACCATTTTCAGGAAGGATTTTTTCTGGAGGGGGGGGGCTAGAGGAGGGAGTTACTCTGGAGACTATTTCCGTGGAGGATGTTTCTTTGGGGTAAGGGACATTTCTATGACGGGGGCGCCAGATTTCCAAGCATTATGTAAGAAACGATCAGAAATTAAATAAAAAAAAACAAGTTTTTTCAACTGAAATGTAAGAAGGAATATTAGAACTTAAAACGAACAAAAATTATAACGTATGTGAGGGGGTTCTTCCCCAAGTCAATACCTCGCTCTTTACGCTACAGTTTTTTTTTAGTGCTTTCAAAAGAGCTCTCTATTATAATTAAAAGGCCTTTGTGATTCAAGGGTTTCTGAATCAATTTTTTTTTAACTTTTAACGTAAAGAACGTGGTATTGACTAAGGGGAGAACCCCTTCATATAAGTAATAACATATACGTAATAAAAAAAAACAAAAAAAAACAAGCGATACGGCTCAATAGTAATCGAAACTTTTAAAAACGAAATTTTGATGTCAATAAATGTATCAAAAGAATGTGTTTATAATGCTGATCCTAAATATATAAATTTTATTAAGTTTAGTATTCCTCATCAAAGGCTACAAGCCTGAGAAAATTTACTAGATTTTTTAAATAGGGGGGAAACATCCCCTACAAGTGAAAGAATTTTAATGAAAATCACACCGTCAGATTCAGCGTATCAGAAAACCCTATTACATAGGTTTCAAGCTCATATCTGCAAAAATCTGCAACTTTGTATTTTTTGCCAGAAGAAAAATATACGAATATAGAAGTTAGTTACGTAAGTTAATTTGTAAAGACATCCATTTAGCAAAAGAAAAGTAAAATTTTTATACAAATAAAAGCTGCATTAACTAAAAAACGATCAGAAATTAAATAAAAAAAACAAGTTTTTTAAACTGAAAGTAAGGAGCGACATTAAAACTTATAACGAACAGAAATTATTCCGTATATGAAAGGGGCTGTCCCCTCCACAACGCCTTGCTCTTTACGCTAAAGTTTGACTCTGTCTCACAACTTTATTTTTTGAAACAATAAAATACTCTAACCTAAAGAGCGAGGCGTTGAGGAGGGGACAGCCCCTTTCATATACGGAATAATTTCTGTTCGTTTTAAGTTTTAATGTCGCTCCTTACTTTCAGTTTAAAAAACTTGTTTTTTTTATTTAATTAAATAAAAAGAACAAGTCTTTTTCAACTGAAAGTAAGGATTGATATTAAAACTTAAAACGAACAGAGATTATTCCGTATACGAAAGGGGCTGTCCCCTCCTCAGGGGCTGTCCGCTCTTTCCGCTAAAGTTTGACTCTTTCTCACAACTCTGCTTTAAAAAAAAATAAAAAACCTTAGCGTAAAGAGTGGGGCGTTAAGGAGGGGCCAGCCCCTATGATATACGGAATTATTTCTGTTCGCTTTAAGTTTTTTTGTTGCCTCTTACTTTCAGTTAAAAAAAAAAACTTTTTTTATATTGAAAAATATTCTGATTTTATATTGAAAAAAATCTATATTGAAAAATTTTTCTGCAAGGTTCCATTGCCTTTAGCCTTAATCGTTGTTTGATCTCTAATGAAAACGAAAAAAAAACTAAGCTATTTTTTCAAGAAAAAAAAAGACTGTTCTTAATTTAAAGATCCATGTGAGAAATAATTTAGTTTTGATATTCTAAAATGAGCCTTTTTTACTTTTTTCTTACTTTTAATTTATTTCCTTTCACCTATAGACAATAAATAGACAACATAAAGCTTCAATTTTAAGCAATTTCTCTAGTTAATAGTAAAACTGGACCTGGACTGGTACTTTTAGCCTTGTTGGGTGTTAAGAGGTGAGGGAGGAGGAGTAAGACCATACGTAGTTTGAAGTGTTATTGTTTTCTTAGTTTAAATTATAAAAGAATATTATAAAGAATTAAAAATACAAGAAAGGATAAGGTAAGATTTATTAATTCCAGCAAAACCCAAAAACAAACGTCCAATATCAAACATAAAAAAAGTTTTAAAATAAAAGTAAAAAGTGAAATTTAAAATCAAAATACATAAAAACAATTATGTAAATAAGGGGCTATCCCTCTCTATTTCTCCACTCATTAGCTGAAGTTTTACTAATACTTTACTGGAGTTTCTTTTGAACAGAGTCAGTCTACAGTCATGTTTTCAAATCCTGCAGCTTGGAAATAGCTCAGTTTTGTATCGAGTAAGTCCAAAGCTTGGACTTGACTCCTTTGGCACCTACTCAGGCCTTATCTTGTTTTTACGCACAGATTTCAAAAGCTACCTTATTGCTACTCAGTCACACAGGTCAAAAATACTAACAATCTTCCCTCGTAAGTAGTGTGCAACATTTCTATTTTCCTGCATAAAGGATAGATTGTGAATGGGTGGTGATAAGAAGGAACCGTGAGCCCAATTTGGGCCTTTACTCATACACCAATTTCAATTCTTTGCATGATCCTGTTTTTCAAAGAGGTGCAATATGCTTATCTCCTCTGCTATAATATATATTAGAAGAAATATGACCAAACTATGACAATTTACATTACTTGGATTCTATGTCCCAGAGACATAATGAGTTATGTCCTCCGGAGGTACATTCTTAGTACCTATATACAATTCTTAGCATAAGGTCATCTCCAAAGATTTATCCAATGGTCTGGGGGCTACAGGGGTGCTTGGGGGAGAAATACACCATGGGAGGGTAGCCCGTTGTCTTTTGGCCGGTTTTGGGATTTTTAAAAGTCAATATTCTCGATACTTGCTCATTCCTGCAACAGATTGAGTAGGATCTATTTTAAGCTGTTCCAAGTAGATGACGTATATTAGTTCATGTTTTATCATTATTATCGATACCATCGTATCTTTCAAAAGGTTGAACTTAGAAGAAGTCACACCTATTTTTTGCGGCTCATTTTTCGAGTCTTATAGCCCTTAACAATGTTTTTTTCAAGATTTTTCTACAAGTTCGAGATAAAGCAGAGAAGGTGGTGGACATACTTGTTCTTAATTCACTAGTCGGTTGCTAGAAAATGAATGGTAAGGACTCTGACTTTCACTTACGCTTAGCGTTTTTGCTATGGGAATATGAAAGGTATATATTTTAGGTTTAATCCTTGCTATGATTAAAGTTTAGATGATTGAATTTTTAGCTTTTTTTGGAAAGTGGCTGAGTTACAATGAAAGATTTAAAGCCGAAATAGCCTACCATGACGAAACAGATAAAGAGAGAGAAAAATCTCAAGATAAAGAAACAAACTAAAGAAAGAAGCATAAAGAAAGAAACAAACATAAAGAAAGAAACAAGCTCTACGGCCAGTAGAAGGAAGAGACAAACTAAAACGACGCAGATATGTCACTTGTAGAAAACAAGCCGTCTTCAACGATAAGAACAAAGATATAATCGTAAAAATCTATAAAACTAAAATTGAATAAAATTGAAAACTAAGATATAAAAAAACACAATATCTATATATACAATTAATTTAAAATTATAAATTTATTTAATATTTATTTATTTTATATAATTTACTATTTAATTTTTATAAAATTTATTTTATATAAAATATTCTTTATAAAATATTTATTTAATATAAAACTAAAATTAAATAAAATTGAAAACTAAGATATAAAAAACACAATATCTATATGTATATAAAACTAAACTAAAATTATAAATTTATTTAATATTTATTTATTTTATATAATTTATTATTTAATTTCTTATAAAATTTGTTTAATATAAAATATTTTTTATAAAATATTTATTTAAAATAAAACTAAAATTAAATAAAATTGAAAACTAAGATATAAAAAAAACACAATATCTATATATACAATTAATGCTGCTGCAATTGGGTACCATAGAAGTTAGTTAGAGTTACTTCAATGGGAACACTGAAATTACTTCAGTGATCCCAATCGCAGTAGTATTAATTGTATATAGGCCTATAGATATTGTTTTTTCCTTAGTTTTGATTTTATTTACTTAGGTTTTATAGGTCATTTTTAATTTTATCTTTGTTCTTAGCGTTGAAGACGCCTTGCTTGTACAGGCAAAATACCCGCATCGTTTTAATTTGTCTTTTCCTTCTACTGGCCGTATTTCCGCTTGTTTCTTTACCTTAGGGTTTTTTCTCTCTTTGTTTTTGGGTGAGTTAGATAGGTGAAAGTCTAAGGAATAGATCTGAAACCCAAATTGTGTTCCAGAAAGATGTTTTCGGGCTTATTTCTCTACTCATTTTCTATATGGTGTGCCAAAAACATTGTCTTATCCTTAACTTGTCTCAACTTTTATGACACATAGTTTTTCTTAGTTTTGTCTTTTATTAAATTGGTGTTAGAAAACACAATTATAACGGTTTGAAGAAGGGTTTCAGTCGTATTAAAATCTTCGTTCCAGTTTAAGATATATTTTTAGTCAATCTTTAAAGACTTAGAAATCCAGATTTGGCAAAGCTATGAAGTTCAACATAGTTTCCTCATGCCTTGCTTGTGCTGTGGATCTAATTTCAAGAGTTTTACTTTCGTAAATCAAAGATTTATTAACTGGTTGACCTCTTTTCTTTGTTTAGCCATTTCAGTCGAGGTTTAGTCTAGGCTAGCCCTAGTGGTTTATTTATTTTCATTTGTCTGATTGACTAATTGATTGACCTATTTCCTTTTTTTGATCATTTCAGTTGAGGCTTACTCTAGGATAGCCTGGTAGCTTTTCTTTTTATTGTCAGCGTCTGATTGACTAATTGGTTGACCTCTTTCCTTTTTTGATCATTTCAGTTGAGGCTTACACTAAGCTATCCCTAGTAGTTTTTTATTCTGGATAGCTCAAGCAGCTCACCAACACATAATATCAATCTACATACTACAGATATATTCATCAAAATAAATACTCGTACTACATATATCTTAATATACATACTCATCTACATATACACATACTACACATATCATTAATCTACTCATCAACTCATATTTGGTCTATGTCATCAATCTACTGATATTTGTCCAGCATATATTTGATCTGTGTCAATACATAATTTACTCTTACACAAACTACATACATCTCATGCTACATGCTCTTCTGCATATACTCATATTATACACAACATCGATTTACTCATCAACAAACAATTTATTCTATGTTCAAAAATCCACCATTCATTATTTGTTGGGCATTGATGAAAAAAAAGTTACGCTAATGAATATGAATGTAATTCTTCTACAGTATTTTCAAAACAAATTATTAAAATATTGGAGGTTGTGCCATAGATGGCGTATTTACAAACTAATAGCTAGATTTATCAAATTCTAAAACTCGCTTCTAGCTAGAGATCAGATTTTGTCATTTATAAAAATAATTTTGAGTATTGTCCGACTCTCCAGTCCCATTTACTTAAGATAGAAAATTTCCCCCATTAAATTTCCATGTTTCATACACCATCATGGGCGCCCATAAGCTGAATTCCAGGGGGGGGGCAAAACTCGTCTAATTGGCACTTTTAATGTTATATAATAAAAATCTCAGAACAAAAATATAAAAATAAGGTTGTATCATTCAGCCAGGGGTGGGGGCGTGCCCCCCTGGCCCGCCCCCCCATATGG
This sequence comes from Artemia sp. Qi Xiang Cuo, assembly GCF_049724085.1. Taxonomy (NCBI): domain Eukaryota; kingdom Metazoa; phylum Arthropoda; class Branchiopoda; order Anostraca; family Artemiidae; genus Artemia; species Artemia sp. Qi Xiang Cuo. The sequence continues at coordinate 74,824,697 of NC_142798.1, forward strand.
GCGCCCATGTACACCATAGCTGATAATCTATGGAGTTCCATTTGACTCTCAGTTTAGAGCCTATACTAAATTATGGCAACCATATACCTTATATTCTCATGTACCCTATATACCCTATGAACTGCCAAATTGAAGTTAGATAAAAAGTCTCGTTGCCGGTGCGCCACAGCAGCTCTTTATATTTCAAATGCATTAAAACTAGTGTGTAGTGTAATGTGGCTTAAATACTAAAATTTTACTCTTTCCGTATAACAATTATGAACTCAGTCATCCAATTCTGCAGAAGAGTGGCAAAAATAGAGTTACACCGAGGTAACTCTAAATTTGGAAGTTTCTTGTTCTTCTTCTTATTCCTGTTTGATGATTTTGAGGCAATAATGCGTAATCTCTATGTAGCTCTAGACCCTGTATCAGCTGACATCAATCCCAGTCCCGTGTTACCAAGCAGAGTACAATCCCAACGTGCTACAAGCTTTCATAGAAATAAATAAAAAAAACAAGTTTTTTCATCTGAAAGTAAGGAGTAACATTTAAACTTAAAACGAAAAGAAATTATTATGTATATCAGGGGGTTCTCCCCTCGTCAATACCTCGCTCTTTACGCTAAAGTTCAAATTTTATTCTACTTCTGTAAGAATGATCCCTGAATCATAAAGGCCGTTTAATTAGAATAAATAGCTCCTTTGAAAGTATTAATCAAACTTTAGCGTAAAGAGCGAGGTATTGACGATGGGGAGATCCTCCTCATATATGTAATAATTTCCGTTCGTTTTAATTTTTAATGTTGTTCCTTACTTTCAGTTCAAAAAACTTTTTTTTTATTTAATTTCTGACCGTTTTTAAATAATGCTGGGAAATCCGGCGCCTCCTTCAAGGAAAATTCCTTCCCCCATGGAGAATTCCTCCGTGGATAGATCCTCCCATGCGACTCCCTTCCCCAATCCCCCACCAGACCTCCCCCCTCAAAACCTCTGTATACTTCCTATTAACCAATACGATATGTAAACAATGGACAAAATTTATACCTTTTTTAAAATTTTGATCGGGTGAATTTGGGAAAAAAATTAACGTGGGAGAAGGCCTAGTTGCCCTCCAATATTTTTGGTCAATTTAAAAGGACACTAGAAATTTTAATTTCCGTTTGAATGAGCCCTCACGCGATATTCTAGGACTATTGGGTCGATACGATCACCCCTGGAAAAAAACAAAAACAAATAAACACGCATCCGTGTTCTTTCCTCTGGCAAAAAATACAAAAATCCACATTTTTGCATTGCAGATATGAGCTTGGAATCTCTACAGTAGGGTTATCTGATACGCTGAATCTGATGGTGTCATTTTCATTAAGATTCTAAGGTGAATCTTAAAAAAGGGGGTGTTTCCCCCTTTTTTGAAAATTAGGGAGATTTTTTCAGGCTCGTAACTTTTGATGGGTAAGACTAAACGATCGGATAAAAATCCGATCCATTTGATGCATCTATCGGTATCAAGATTCCGTTTTTTAGAGTTTCGGTTACTATTGAGCTGGGTCTCCCCTTACTTACAGTTCGTTACCACGAACTGTTTGATAGATTACAATTGCGTATGTACTGCAAAATTGAAGAAAGTCAAGATTTACAATTAAATCATGAATACAAGAGATCCCCTCCTCTACAATATTAGTAAAACTGCAATAACAATAATACTTATTCCCACGAACGTCATTGCTTTACAATTTAAATATCAGGATCCTTGACAATATTAACCGAAGTGATGTTCTAGATATAATGAATTAATTCAGCTTAAAAATCAATCATATCCGTCTTCAAATGTAGTTTTCTATAGATTTATTCCTTGACGTCACATCCTCTTTAGGTATTTATAGTCGTTCTCAAGATTTCACAGGAAGATGGGGAAAACAAATCCCAAAGTTGCAAGGTCACGGGGATAAACAATTTCAGTGACAAAATGTATATATTCTTCTCTAGAAGAACTTTAGGACATTTTTTAGGAATTCTAATTGGGTTAATTCAAATGCCTATGCATCAAAACTTCTAGTTAATCAGTTACTTTTGAAAAATAATAATAGAATTATCGACAAACTTCCAGATGACGCATTGCTGACAGCGAAGCATTTCTAAGACAGGCACTTAGAATTTTAGATGTATTGCCTGTAGAATTTGTGTCGTCAGATAATGTCAGCAGATTTAAATAGTAAGTAGGGAAGGGAGCTAGGGAAAGTTTGAGGGTGGAAACAAAGAAAGTAATTAATCTTCAATTAGGACAAGGTATGCGTTGACTGACTGTTAATTGTCTTAGTACGTGACTGATATAGAAGTTAGAACACAATTTTGTTTTTGATTAGTTTTTGCATGGAATGACTTTATGGCACTTGATTATTGAGGCATTTTGTTTTGTTATAGCTGGAGAAATCGTGGTAGCAGAAATCATAGAAGGGTCAGTGGCAGCAAAAGCTGTGCTTGTAGCGGTTGTTGGTGGGGGTAGAGAGATAGTGAAGCTGGCAGTCGTAGATGGAGTAGTTGTCGGACGAAAAGTCTTGGTACCGTTTGCAAGGAGGGGTTGTGGTAAGAGTGGTAGCGGTAGCAAGAGAAGAAGTAGACGTTGTGTTAGAAACCATGGTAGGATTGATTATTGAACGTTCTTTTATCGCTCACAATGGAAAGATACAAAAAAAAAAATTTCCATGGGTTTCAAAAATGGGCAAAAATGTCATTATGAATTCTTGTAGTGTTCCAGCTAGTTTTGGAGGACACAGAAAAACAGATTAAAAAAGAAACAAAAATATTGGATGTGGTTGTGGATCTTTGCCAGGTTCTTTGGATGACTTTCGTTAACGATATTTATAAAATATGAAATTATTATGGTTCACGAGATTTATTAAATATAAAAGATATACAAAATATTTCGCAGAAAACTGAATAGCCCTAAACGGAAGCATGGCTGTTAATAAACACTTAAGAAAAGACAAGGGTTTAATGGCGCCATTTTTGAAAAGGTTTTATTAATATTTTTGCCTTAGCAGAAATAATCCTTCATCTCTCTGGGTCTATCGAATTGAATTCCAATAGAAATTGATAGTCTCCCAAATCGTCACCATCTTTGTCAATTTAACTCTTGAATGAAATTACACATTGACGACAAGTAATGAGAAGTCAATTGATTTTTTAATGCAAATTCCTTGTGTTTTAAACGTAAAATCTGTCTCTGGCTATATGAATTCATCCATTAATTGACTTTGTCAGTAACTTCCAGCCAATCCTAATATTCAGCTCTGAAAACAACCACGTTAACTTATAAGATGGTACCTGAAGGCTAAGTCAATATGGATATTGCTTATTAGTTATTCAGTAGATTTTATTGAAACGGTAGCAAAATTTTTAAGTAGTTACGGTATGTTTACCCTGTTCAGTATCATGGCTGGGGTATCGAGTTGAAACTTGCAAGATTTTTTTTTTGGGGGGGGGGGGTCTCTTGTAAACATGAAAGAGTATAAGCAACGATTTACTTTTAGTTTTTATGCCTTTCATTCCACAGACTATTTACAATGATAATTGTAAAAAGATGTGTAACTGATCATAATGCTGATCAAAATGGAAAATAGCTTGAATTAATCGATGTAGTGGTGCTGAACTAGAACATGGTCAATCAAAATATTAGGATATTAGGAACTTTTATTAGGATATTAGGATATTAGGATATTAGGATATTAGGAATATTAGGAATATTAGGAACTAGAACATGGTCAATCAAAATATTAGGATATTAGGAACTTTTATTAGGATATTAGGATATTATGATATTAGGATATTAGGATATTAGGATATTAGGAATATTAGGAATATTAGGAACTAGAACATGGTCAATCAAAATATTAGGATATTAGGAACTTTTATTAGGATATTAGGATATTAGGATATTAGGATATTAGGAATATTAGGAATATTAGGAACTAGAACATGGTCAATCAAAATATTAGGATAATGTACAAATAAGGTTACAAATTTTAAGCAAAACTGAGATAACAAATGCCAATAAAAATCAACGGAATATATTATTCACCTTGTGAGAGATGAAGATATACTGCAAGATAACAATATTTGTATAGAAATATGCGCAAAAGATGAAGGATTTATTGATAATAAAACATAATCAGAACAAATTACAGCCTTAGCAAACAAAGAGTCGACCTAGGTTCCCAGCTTAATACGTAAATAAATGGAAGACACCCCCAAGTAACTTGCAGATCTTCAGAAAAACAAAAATAATCAAACGATAAGACGATAGACAGGAGAGAAAAAAAGCAAAGGAGGCCATCACAGCAAGATCATAATGCAATCCAAAATTGAATCAAGATCTATCATTCGCAATTGCCCCACATCCAGACAAAGCAAAATATTCAAGATATCCTTCTCACTGAAGAACAATTCTTGAAATTAGGGATATAATTCAGCAAAAATAAATTTCAGCTAAATAAATTTAAATTTCAGCCGAAAAATTTATTAGCTGCATTAAAAGCGCACAAAATAATAATCTCAAGTTCCCCATCGTGTGGTTCTATTTCTAACTTCAATAGGTCAATTAGCCTTGATTTCATCTGGGTTTTGGTAGTGGTGTTTTTCCCGGGTCATAACATTTAGTTTAGATTTTACTTTTTCTTCACTTGATAAATTCCTTTTTTGAAGGATTATCTGACTAAAAATAAGCACCAGAAAAAATTTAGATCTTTTAGCCTTGATTTTATCTGGGTTTTGGTAGTGGTGTTTTTCCAGGGTCATAACATTTAGTTTAGATTTTACTTTTCCTTCATTTGATAATTTTCTTTTTTGAAGGATTATCTGACTAAAAATAAGCACCAGAAGAAATTTAGGTCTATTAGGCTTGATTTTATCTGGGTCTTGATAGTGGCGTTTTTCCCGGGTTAAAACATTTAGTTTAGATTTTAATTTTACTTCATTTGATAATTTTCTTTTTTGAAGGATTATCTGACTAAAAATAAGCACCAGAAGAAATTTAGGTCTATTAGCCTTGATTTTATCTGGGTTTTTGTAGTGGTGTTTTTCCCGGGTTAAAACATTTAGTTTAGATTTTAATTTTCCTTCATTTGATAATTTCCTTCTTTGAAGGATTATCTGACTAGAAATAAGCACCAGGCTTGATTTTATCTGGGTCTTGATAGTGGCGTTTTTCCCGGGTTAAAACATTTAGTTTATATTTTAATTTTCCTTCATTTGATAATTTCCTTTTTTGAAGGATTATCTGACTAAAAATAAGCACCAGAAGCAATTTAGGTCTATTAGGCTTGATTTTATCTGGGTCTTGATAGTGGCATTTTTCCCGGGTTAAAACATTTAGTTTAGATTTTACTTTTCCTTCATTTGATAATTTTCTTTTTTGAAGGATTATCTGACTAAAAATAAGCACCAGAAGAAATTCAGGTCTATTAGGCTTGATTTTATCTGGGTCTTGATAGTGGCGTTTTCCCGGGTTAAAACATTTAGTTTAGATTTTACTTTTCCTTCATTTGATAATTTTCTTTTTTGAAGGATTATCTGACTAAAAATAAGCACCAGAAGAAATTTAGGTCTATTAGGCTTGATTTTATCTGGGTCTTGATAGTGGCGTTTTTCCCGGGTTAAAACATTTAGTTTAGATTTTAATTTTCCTTCATTTGATAATTTCCTTTTTTGAAGGATTATCTGACTAAAAATAAGCACCAGAAGAAATTTAGATCTATTAGGCTTGATTTTATCTGGGTCTTGATAGTGGCGTTTTTCCCGGGTTAAAACATTTAGTTTATATTTTAATTTTCCTTCATTTGATAATTTTCTTTTTTGAAGAATTATCTGACTAAAAATAAGCACCAGAAGAAATTTAGGTCTATTAGACTTGATTTTATCTGGGTTTTTGTAGTGGTGTTTTTCCAGGGTTAAAACATTTAGTTTAGATTTTACTTTTCCTTCATTTGATAAATTCCTTTTTTGAAGGATTATCTGACTAAAAATAAGCAATAGAAATAATTTAGGTTTATTAGCTTTGATTTTATCTAGGTTTTGGCAGTGATGTTTTTTCCAGGGTCAATAGATTTAGTTTAGATTTTACTTATTCTTCATTTAATAATTTCCTTTTTTGAAGGATTATCTGACTAGAAATAAGCACCAGAAGAAATTTTTGTTTATTAGCTTTGATTTTATCTTTGTTTTGGCAGTGATGTTTTTTCCCGGGTCAAAACATTTAGTTTAGATTTTCTTTTTCCTTCATTTGATAATTTCCTTTTTTGAAGGATTATCTGACTAAAAACTAAACACCAGAAGAAATTTTTGTTTATTAGCTTTGATTTTATCTAGGTTTTGGCAGTGATGTTTTTTCCCGGGTCAAAAACATTTAGTTTTCATCTTACTTTTCCTTCATTGGATAATTTTCTTTTCTGAAGGATAGTCTTTCTAAAAGTAAGTACTAGGAGAAATTTGACATCGTCATCGAATTTAACTGGTTAAATTTACTTCTTTTAATATTAAGAATTTAGATATTCAATATTTAAGTATGATTGGTTAATCTAAATTCGATACTTAACGATGCTTGGCTGATTTACTTAAATTTAATTCATTTTGTATTTAATTTATTAAATAAAAGTGTTTTAACATCCAATTAAAACACATTTTTATCCTATATTTGTTTAACTCGACTTCAATTCGATATCTAACTGCAATTGCTCCATATTCAACTTTATTTCAAACAAAACTGCAGTTAAAATTTTTAGTATTAGATAGTACTCAATTTAACGATTAATTTAATTTGGAAAAGCTCTTTCGTATAAATGACAATAGTTTAACTCAAATTTGAAGAAACAATAAACTAAAATTTCAGGGTCATTTCAGGTGACTTGGCGTATCCATGCTACCGGTTAATTTACCCCTATTGTGCTTAAATTCTATTCAGCTCTTAATTTTTGTTATTTTCTATTTAATCACCTTTGGGAAATTTACTCGGAAAAAGGAAAAAAATCGAATATCTTCAACCGTTGATCTAAAAGGAATTTTCAACGAGATTTCAAGATCAACGAGCAAAAAAAATAAAAAATCTCAAAGTCAGTAAATATAGATCAATCAGAGTCAGAATTCAACTCAATCAGCCTTAAGAATCCCATCTCCTCTAGTGGCAAAAAATTAGATAAGAACTTGAACGAAACGATTAAAACCTCCTTTCAAATATATGTAAAGTAACACTCAACAATTACATATTCGTCAAAAGAAGAAGTTAAAATTGTATTAAAATAGCTTCGTCTAAGAAAAAAAAGTGACATAACCTACTATGAAATGATTAGACATTCAACTAGGTCAAATTTCTGTTATAAAACGGAATAGTCGTATCTGCAGTTGTAAATTCTGAAAAATTGAAAAAAAAACTATTGGTTAAGCTGTACTCAAAGACAATATTCACTAGAAGGATCGAATTGTGATGGAGCAGACATTACCCTGCTAATCCTGCCTTTAAGAGCAGCTTAGGAAAGAGTTTTGGCAATTATTTGAGACGTGCAAAAATGTCAGATGTGATCTTTAGGCATGACAGGGAAGAAATATAATAAAATGACACAAAGTTTTTAGTAGTTAAACCTGTTTCAGTATTGTTAGTAATTCATTTCATACAATGAAAAAATTAATTAAAATCATTTTTAATTGGAAAAAATCTCAGCTTGAGTTTCTAATGGAAATTTTGACACTAAATTTGTTTTTATTTATTGTTATTGTACAAGCATATATTGTTAATATTTTATTTTATGCTTTATAATTATGCATATATACTACCTCCATAGGTTAGTAATGTTAAGTGTATTACATAACTCGTAGCGTACCTTTGCATTCCCCCAATTAAAGAACACCTTCACCTTAAGTCAAGAGAATCTCATTTGATTTTCACTCTTTACTGAAATGAACAGCGAAGAGCTGAAACGAAATTCACTGGAATTCTTTACTGCTAATAATATGATAATTACTATTTGAGGTTATATATTTGTACAAAAAAGCAGTGACGGATCCAGGGGGCGAAGGGGGCACGCCCCCCTTCCCTAGCGTAGTCTTAAGTAGTGTAATTTACCTAATTAACGCAATTTTGCGTTAATAAAACTTGCTCCTCACGCAAGTTTATCGGATAAACCTATTTTGCGTCCCCCCCTAAAAAATCCTGGATCCTCCCCTGAAAAAAAGAGGCTATAAATGTGTCAAAGAATATATTCCTTAAACAAAAAGTGCAAGAATTTTTTTTTAACGCGGTATGGGTTAACATGATTTAAATAGTGCCAAATGATACCAGGAGTTTCCAAACAGAAAACCCTCCCTAGACATCATTCGGTCTGGAAGACAATGCCTCAGCTAACGGTAATAGTTATACGCTAAAGACAGATTATTCAGTTCTATTTTATTATTCTATCTCCAAAGCTATATTATTTTACTTCAAGCTTTTAGGGCTTAAGTTTTCAAATCCTAGATTCATTTATAAAATTTATTTTTTTAAAAGTTAAAGTGCACCAAACTTGAAGAAAACAATAAATTTGAGCTTTTTTTAAGAAGCATACACTATATTTTGTATTCTAAATATTTTTTCATTTGTTTTTCATACCCACAGTTGCTGAAAACTAGCAAGCAATTCTTATTCTTTTCAAGGAAGAAAAAGCAACTTCACTATCAACATATGTTACTTCTAAAAAAAATAAAAACATTCAAAATTTGGGGTTAAAGTTTAAATTTTTTCTAGAATTTTTATCGACCTGGCTAGTTTTTTTTTAAGATTTGTATTTTTTGATCAGATATGAAAATAAACAAATTTACGAATTTGAACTGTTTATAAGTAAATTTTGTAACTTATATATATTTTTCTTTTCAAACTAACATTGAGAAAAAAGTTATTTTTGTTCACGGTTATAATACAGCAGATTCAATATCAATTTGAAATTGTTCTGTGAAAAAAGAGCAAAAAATAATATTTCGAATAGATTAAGTAAAAGTAATAAAAGTTGATATTTTTTCAAGCGTTGATCGAAAACAGAGATTGTCACCAAAGTCAACAAATCTTCCCCATAAGGCTTCAGGATCTCATTTCCTTACAATCGTGGCTAAAGCAAACAGCGAAGGACTTGCAATTATTGACTTTAATTTTCTCCGTCTTTGGACTCCCCTAGAATATGGCTTTTGTTCAGTTGGTAATCTTTCTGTTCAATCCTTTCCTAATAGGAGATTTACGTTCGTTAAATCGTCCCTGAATGAATATTTGCTTGAAGAAAAAAGTAGAATAATGATGGAAGATAATTTTCTCCGAATTTTCAATATTGTTGAGTATTGTAACCAAAACTTTAAAAACAAAAATTTGGAAGTAATAAATGTATTAGAAGAACTTCTTTTCTGCAATAACCGTAAGAATCGTAGGTATAATCACCTACGGTTCCGTAGGTGATTATACTTTGGTAGTATTAAAGCTCTTCTCAGTGTTGCCATATCGGCTTATTTCCCGTCGGCTTAAATATAGGCTAATTTTATTGTAATCTAGATTATTTTTTGGTGTGAACTGCAATTTCGGGAACAAATTATTTTCTTAAAAATCAATGCATCATTTAAATCTAATAATTTTTAAATCATATAATGAAACTCTGATCTATGTGTGCACAAAAAGGTTGAAAGGCCGAACTAAAGACCTTGTTTTGTCAATTCTTGCAATAGGTCCCGGGTTATGTTCTCGGAGATTGCATTTGAAACTGTGAAGTCACAAACCCACAAATTCTAAGTAAGCATAAGACTTGTTTGGTTTTACCTTACCCAGGAAGGTCGATATTGGTAAAAATCGATATTGGTAAATAGTCTAAAGAAACATAAGACTTGTTTGGTTTTGCCTTACCCAGGAAGGTCAATATTGGTAAAAATCGATATTGGTAAATAGTCTAAATAAATATAAGACTTGGTTGGTTTTACCTTACCCAGGAAGGTTGATATTGGTAAAAATCTATATTGGTAAATATTCTAAATAAATATAAGACTTGGTTGGTTTTACCTTACCCAGGAAGGTCGATATTGGTAAAATTCGATATTTGTATATATTCTAAATAAATATAAGACTTGGTTCGTTTTACCTTACCCAGGAAGGTCGATATTGGTAAAAATCGATACTGGTAAACAGACTAAATAAATATAAGACTTGGTTGATTTTACCTTACCCAGGAAGGTCGATATTGGTAAAAATGAAGCTGTGTGGTATCTTGTATCCCAAAAGTTTTCGAAGTAACAAGTTATTCATATTATGCTTAGTCTGTATATTTTAGGTCGTGCAGAGTCTTCATATATATATATATATATATATATATATATATATATATATATATATATATATATATATATATATATATATATATATATATATATATATATATATATATATATATATATATCTGTAAAAAGGGCTATCTATAATTTGAAGACAGGGCTTATTAAGAAAGTTACTTAGCAATAGAAAGTTTTAAACTTGTCCTGATAAGATAGATAGATAGATAGATAGATAGATTTATTTTCTATATATCAGTAAAATAATTACATAACAATCTACAAATCCCCACAAAGGCTCCATGGCCTGTAGGAGGGGGATTATGAAAAGATCAAATAAACATTAAACATTGAAACACTTAAGATTTAAACAATATAGACACAACTTCAATATTTAAACATATAAACATAAGCATTTGAACTTTTAACATGTAAAGGATTTGCTTCATAAAAAAAGGAGAGTTCACTAAATAAGCTTTATCAAACTACAGTGAATCACAATATCTATAAAAAAAAAAAAAAAAAAAAAAAAAAAAAAAAAAAAGACTATTGGCAGCAGACAAAAGTAAGAAAATTAATCACATGAAAACAAATATTTTTTTACTAGTCTTTTGAAGGTGCCAAACGAGTGGCATTCTCCAGCCGAATCGGGAAGGGTGTTCCATGTCAAATGGCGCGCAACAATAGGATTAAAATTGGATCTTATTGTTGGTGTATGCGGAATTTGGATATTTAGAGAACTACGGAGCTGAAAATCTGACCGATCAGATACAAAAGAAGACGTAAATCTTAGGGACCTAGGAATATCACTATGGAGCCGAAGAAAAGTGAAGACGCACAGGAAAGAATATAAAGTTTTTCAATATCAAGTAACGGTTTAGTTGCCGAACGATTTACGTCCTGGATAAGATTTATAGCTTTATCGTAAGTATTCGAAAGCGGTTTGAGAAAAGAAGGGAAAGTAGACATCCATATGACTGAACAATAGGAAACATAAGAATGAATTAAGCTATGAAATAAGATTTTTAGAATTGGTCCTGGAAAGATATGTTTTACTTTTCTTAGAATACCGAGGTTTCTGCATACCTTCATTTTAATCAGATCAATATGGTATTTAAAAGATAAATTTTCATCTAGGAGGATACCTAGGAAACGGACATGGCCATTCTTTGGTCTACCAATAAAGCCTTTGGATATATGAATTTCAGATAATTGGGGGCAAGCCTGGGATATACGAGAAAAAACTAAAAAACTAGTTTTAGAAACATTTAAGGCAAGAGAGTTAGCATCAAACCAAATTGAAACTCTCTCAAAGAGGTCTACTAACTTTGTACGAACCTCATCCTCTGTTCTCCCGGAAGTAATAAGGGTGGTATCATCGGCAAAAGTAACAAGAGAATCCGAGGTATGCAAACTATAGTTGTGGGTAAGGGAGACTGTTGGATGACATAGACGACAGCAATAAAAAGGATTTTTATTTCTAACTGCAAAAATTAGGTCATTTATATGAATTAAAAACAGTGCCGGCCCTAAGACTGACCCTTGATGGACTCCCTTATCAACCTTTGTTGGTGATCAAAAAAGGAGATCAGCATAAATTATTCTTCCAAACAAGAAAAATTTGAACCAATAAAACGCACTACCTCTTACGTCAAAATGATACATTTATAACAGCACATTCATTGGAGTTTAAAAATCAAATGCTTTACAAACATCCAGAAACAAAGCAGCAGGAACCAAATGGGTGTCTAGGGCAGAATGAACATAATTCAATACAACTACAAAAACATATTCAGTCGAATTATTTGCTCAGAAGCTAACTTGAAAATTGCGAAAAAAATCTTTAGAAGTAAGAAAACTATTAATACGAGAAATCCTCGTTTTCTCAAATATTTTACTGAATACAGACGACAAAGAAATTGACTAATAATTTGGCTGTATCATTTAGTGTCCCCCCCCCTTTTATAATATGATGACTCGAGCACGCTTGAGACTACTCGGGAAAATGCCATGCTGAAAGGAGAGGTTAATAAGTTTTGTTAAGGGATAAATAATGGAAGGAAGTATGAACTTAATTACTTTGGTAGAAATATTATCAGGGCCAGACGACGAACAATTTTCAACCCCATAACAATTTTAGCAATTTCTTTCTCCGTCGCTGGTTCCAAAAACATTGACTTCATACAAGGTGGCCCAAGATAAAACCTGAAGTGGGATACTGAAGGAGAATAACGAACAGCCGAAGCGGTCCTTTTACCAATATTCGCAAAATATGAAGTAAATGCATCTTGAACATTCAGTTCACCTTCGATGATTTTGCCATAGAGATCCAAAAAAGAAGGGGCTGATGGAGACTGAAAAGAGGGCCTAAGCGCAGAATTTATAACCTGCCAAGTTTTTCGTATATCTTTACCCACAATCTGAAAAACAATTAAAGTAATACTGGGACTTGGCCTTTCGACACACAGAATTATAAATATTCCTATAAATTTTAAATCGCTGAAAGCAAATAGCTTTCATTGAAGGGCTAGCAGACTTAAAGGCCCTCCAGAGATAAATTTTTTCTCCTACAACTCCTAAGGAGACCAGGGGTCATCCAAGGATTTAGAGGAAAAGTATTCTTAGACTTACGATTAGAAGGTGAAACAGAACAAATATCAAGAACAGCGTCTTTAATAGACTCATAAAAAGTATCAAATAAATTACAAAAATCAGAATCACTCTCAAAACCACCCCAAGAAATTTCTGCCAATCTTGACCTAAGAAGCATCAATTCCACTTCACCAAACCTAAAAGGCCTCTTACCAGACTCACAAGTCCTCTCAATAGTCAGTTTATCAAAACAGTATCTAGAGTAAACAGCGAAACGATCGGAAATGTCGCTCACTAAAACATAATTTTGGATCAAGGTGGCCGTACAGAAAATATTGTCAATCAGAGATGACGTACTCTCTGTTATGCGAGATGGGATACATACAGAAGGTAAAGTACATGCGGCAAGCATGGACGACAGAAAATTCAAAGATGTAGAAGACTTTATATCCATCAAGTTTATATTAAAATCTCCCATAATAATTAATTCAGTCGACTGTTTTAGGATGGTATCCAGTAGATCATTAAGGGTGTGTAGAAACAGTGGAATAGAGCCACTAGGAGAACGATAAATAATACCAACAACTAAATCCTTACCTGCAAATTTAATATCTACGAAAAGTGACTCAAAGACACCTTCGATATTTCTGGATAAATCCATTCTAAGAGAATATGGGAGATTATTAGAAATTTAAAAAGCAAGACCACCCTTGGCCATCTTTTGTCTATTCAGTCGTTCCACTTTATAACCTTGCAAATCCAAAAGCATATCATTCTTAGAATCTAGAAAAGTCTCGCATAAACCAACAACGTCAGGTAGCCCATCAGAAACAATCTGTTTTAGATGGTCAATTGAAGAACAAAGACCCTGAATATTCAACTGAGGCACTGAAAAATATCCATTCCACTTGACAGCATTCCTTAGACTAGAAACATATTTACTCATTACTGCATGGTTCATTATGGTCAAATCACTATTGACATGTCCAATAGAATTATTAATAATGCTTAAAACATCTAACAGGTTATTTTCAAGCTCGAAAAGTCGTCCTACAACTGGAGGTGTTTCTAATTTGCCAGTAAAAAAAAAGACACAAATTTTAGATATGGCATTAGATCATAAAATATACATGTAAAAAAAAAAAAAAAAAAAAAAAAAAAAAAAACAATTACTAAGCACAATCCGCAAATGATCGAATCTTTCGTATCATTGATTGACTAGGTGGTTTGGCCAAAATTTGCCCGCGGTCAGTCCATATATTAAATTTACCGGATTATGCGGCAATCTCTTGCCGCATTTAAAATTTCACGACGCTTTTTTTGTTAGCGATTCTGATAAAAACATTCCACTGTTTGCTAGTTTAGTCTTTGCTTTGAAAACAACTCGAACTAATTCCACATTTTTGAAGCGTATTAGCACTGGAGACACTTTAGATTGATCGTTAGAGTAATTCAAACTAGATCGATAAACATTTACAATGTTATTGATTTCAAAACCAGGGACCAGCATCTTGTCTTTAATGATAACCGATACTTCTTTCTTTAGATTATTTCCAGGCCTCTTCCTTACTCCATCCATCACTAAGCAATCCAACATCTTTTCTTGCTCAAAGTCATCCACTTTCGATTCCAATGATAAAATCCTACTTTCCGAGCTTATAACCATTGCAAATAGTCCTTTGAGTGATTTTTCTATTTCTTGGAATTTTGGGTTGTAATCAATGGAAATAGCATCATGAATTTTTTTTACTATAATATCAATTGCTTGATTGGCTGTATCAGGGTCTGATAGTTTAGCCTTAACTTGACGGGAAATCTCAGCTGTAAGATTCACTTGTGTCCGATTTAATTCATCCTGGGTAAAAGCTATTTTTTGCAGGATTAGGCTAGGTGCCAGTGAGTCTTCTGCAATAACGCTCGCTGGGTTTAATGCTAGATAAGTAGGTGATGACGATTTATAAATGTCTGGAAACGAATCTAATGGCAACACTGTATCATAAGCTTTCACGTGACTCAAACTTAACACTACAATTCCCAAAAAAAGCTCTTGATTGAATTCTGGATCGAAACTAAAACTGAATTTCCCACAATCGCTGATATGGCGTTAAATGTTCTTCTGCCATTCAACGGCACTTATTTGTGTGTAAGTTGCTTTTTCAGCTTTAATCGTTCATCGTCAAGAAATGTTGAAGAGGTCTTACGTCCAGTAGTGTTGAATATTCCACTAAGATTTAATTGGTTATTCAATGAAAAACAGGCACATCCATTTCATTAATGTTTTCCCTTTAATTTTAGTTTAATACTTACCACTAAACAACTGCACTAGAACATACTTGAAAAAACTAAGACTTTCAGAATTCCCTTTTATTTACGTTATTGTGAAAAAAAAACAATTTGTATGAAACACAGGGCATGTAATTTTTGTAACTATAATAATTACAGCTTTGTAACTTTTTGTGCAATTTTATTTTTAGATTTTGCATGTTTTTTCACAAATTCTAAAATTAGGCCTATATACTTTCGTACGTATAGGGGAGGTCGGGGTTGAACTTGACGTGGGTTGAACAGGACACCCTCAATTACTCAGACACCATTTGGTGTAAAGTTATACATTAATTTGTTAGTGCCATCTCACCTTCATGTCTCAGGGATGAAATCCTAGTTTGGTTGATTGATCCTTTCAAAAGTTAAATTGCTAAAGCTGTTTTAGGTAGGTCATTTTTTTTCTGGTACCTTGCACATTGTTTTGCTAATCTGTAAGTAGTAATACCAAAAAATGTTCCACCTGTTTCTCTAAATTCTTTTGTCACTCTATAATCGTAAAAAGTTGCACTATCTACCTTTGCTTTAACGCTCTTCGTCCGGATGGGTCTCCCAGTTAGATTATGAAGGAGGGTTTAATCCAGATAATTTTTTTCGAGTCAAACTGGACGGTGTCCTGTTCTACCCTACATGGGCAAAAGTAGATGATTGTTTTATTTCTTTGCTTACGACCATGAATATTAAATTTTAAGTGATTTTTGTCTTACATCTCATTTCATGAATTAAGTTTCCTTATTCAGTAAGTAAAGAGACTGACTGTGAAAAATGTCTGCTTGACCGCTTCTAGTGAGGTGGATTTGCTCCCGTCCAAAGGGACGAACTGTATATGTTCCGTATCAATTCAAATTAGGCATATGCAGCAGCCTTGGAACTTGACGAAACTTGCCAGTCTCGTGCCAACGATGATGTTTCTACTCCTGGACGATTAACTAACCCCAGTTCTGCTCCTAGACCTTCAACCACCAACCTGCAAGGTCAGTTTGCAAGAATAACCTCAGAAATGAGTAGGCCTTTCTCGCTTATGGGAAATGTCCGCAAGGTCTTGTAAGCGCCGCAAAACAGGCAGAACCAGGATACTCACTGAAAAAAACAAACAAAAAAGCATGGAAAGGGAGAAAAAAAACCTATGGAGACACTCATTTATCTGATGATTCATTACATCTTGTTGAAGAATACAATAATGATGACTTGCCGTTCAGTCCATCTTCCTTGTCAGAAGGAGATTACATCCTTGTAAAGTTCCAGTTAAAGAAGTCAACCCGCTGCTATGTTGGCTTAGTGTAGGAGATTGCAGACAGTGAAGCTACGCTTAGTTTCATGCGCAAGAAAAGCAAAAGTTTTATCTTCCTCGAGGCAGAAGATGCTGCAAGTGTGGATTTTTATGATATTCTCCAAAGCCAGACAAAACCTTTCTCCTGTGGAGGGATTAGCAGAGTGCCTCAAAGTTTTCGCTAGGAGATTGATTTTCCACAATACAATATGTCTTAATAAAGCAAGCTTATAGTTTAGCAATGTTGTACAATTGTATTCGAAGTAAAAAAAAAAAAAACCTGCTTTGTGGCCGAATTTACTGTCTGTACAGGACCACCGGTATATTTTTGGCAATTTTTTCTTTAGCTTGTCCGGTTCAAGCCCTAGCGTGACCAAAATTATAATTTTATGAAAATATGAAGAACAAAAAATCTGAAAAAAAAATTCAAACGTTCCTTACATTGAGAGGTATCTATAGAGCATCAAATTTCGGGTTTCCATTCACAAACAAATAAGATATTTGTGATCGGCGAATTTTGTCCAGTTCAACTCCTACCTCCCCTATGTATATTGTTAGCTAACAAATAAATTATACAAATATATTTATATATCTTTCTTTTGATATAATAGGGTCGGCAGGAAATTTGCAATCGTAATTGGCGTCGTGAATGTAAAAAGTTTAAGAAGCCCTGATCTAAACGATTCTAACAGAGCAATTCACAAAGTCAAATTGTTCTCATACTATAGTCTTAGTAAGAATCTATGAGAAGGTCAAACCATGTCATAACCATTGACGAGATACACTTAAAGATATTTAAGGTTGTTTTTGCAAGGAGAGAGGACACAATGGTTCTTCTTTTGTCCGTGTTGACATTTTTAAATATCTTATTGCCTTCCATGATGATTCTAAATAACCCGGCTGACATCCACGATGATACCAATGAATTTTCTTTCATCCCGTCTTCACTAGGTAATGAACACAACGATTCGGACAGCACATTTCACAAAGTCAAATTCCTCCCACAGCTCTAGCATCGGCAAGAATCAGTGAGAAATCTCGTTCTTTCGCTTCACTGGTCAGCTAATATCATAAGCTCTAATCAGATCTTTGGGTCAGCGGACCGTATGAGCCTGATGAGTTGTTCAGTGGATTTTTCCAGATTTGTTCCAGCGATTTGATTCCTAAGCACGGACCTCCTTTATAAGATTATTTTCTAATAAGCACAGAGGCAGGATAAATCCGCCTCTTTTCGGCAAGGTAACAAATTCGCACATAAAATATGAATGTGTATCCGTGGCTTATATTCAAGCCTTAGAAAAAACCTTAGACGCTTATTAAAGTACCATTGGCAGTGAAATTGAGAGCCGATTGTTTAAATTACTTAAATGGAAATTATCAAACCATATATACCTTAAAAAAAGTTAATTGGGAGTTCAAATTATTATTAAAGTTACTTACATATTCAACTATGCATTTTTAGCAGTAGGGATGCAAAATGAAATAAAAAAAGAAGAACAAACGGTGTTGAAAATTAAGCAAGAAACATGCGGCATTAAACAGCTTATGAAGTTGTAGTTGTCTTTGGAAATTAACAGTTTGTTGATATTTGATTTCTTGCGAAAAAAGCTTTCAAATTTAACTAATTTGTTTTGTTTACATAGTTTCACGGTTCAACGTTGCAACATTGAAGAAAATGTAATGCTGCCCTGAAAGCTTCATGATTATGAAACAATAATAAGAAAGGCAGTAGAAAATTAAACTTCCCAGGTATAATTGATGATGAGTCTAGTAAGCGATTAAATAAAAAGTCACGTTACTTCTAATGAAAATAAAGAGCAAAATTAAAACTTAAAAAGAATCGAAATTATTCTGTATATGACGGGGGGGGGGCTGTCCTTTTCTCAAACCTCACTCTACGCTAAAGAATTAAAGCTCTTTAAAAATACTTCTCATTCAAATCAACGGTCCTTGTGTTTGAGTAGTCTTTCCTAAGGAATCAGGACAAAAGCCAGACTTTAGCGTGAAGAGTGAGGGTTGAGGAAGAGAAAGCCCCCTCATAAACAGAATAATTTTTGTTCGTTTTAAGTTTTAATTTTGTTCCTTACTTTCAGTGGAAAAAACTTGTTCTTTTATTTAATTTCTGATTGTTTTTCATACCAATGCTAGGAAATCCCCTTCCATCCCCTCCGCCATGTTACACTTCGTCTGGACCCCCCCCCCCCCCAGAAAAGTTCCTTCCAACAGAAAATTTTACCCCTCCTCGGCGTGGAAAATGCCCCAGAAAATTTCCCGTATATTTCATAATACTATATTTGAACAATGCGGACAAGTTGCGTAACTTACAGCCCTTTCCCCAGGGCCATGGAGGGTCATGTCATCACCAAAAGCATAATTATTGAACTTTTCGACAATGCTGAATCAAATGGCTATCTTAAAATTTGGATCAGATATGTTTGGAGAAAAATGGGAGTGGAAGGGGGTTAATTGCACTCCAAACTTTTTTGGTCACTTTAAAAGGGCGCTTGAACTTTTGATTTCCGTTCGAATGAGCTATCTTCCCATTTTTTTAGGACCTTTGTTTCGATACGATTACCCTGGGGAAAACAAACAAGCAAAAACACAAAAAAAACACGTATCCGCGACCTTTTTCTGCCAAAAAATACAAGATTCCACATTTTCAAACAGTTCGTGGTAACTAACTGTAAGTAAGGAGCGACCCAGCTCAATAGTAACCGAAACTCTAAAAATTTTGGTACCAGTAGATACATCAAAAGAATTGGATTTTTACGCTAATTTCAAATATATAAGTTTCTTCAAGTTTAGTCTTACCCTTCAAAAGTTACGAGCCTGAAAAAGTTTGCCTTATTTTCGAAAAAAGGGGGAAACGCCTGCTAAAAGTGATAGAATCTTAATGAAAATCACACCATCATATTCAGCGTATTAGAAAATCCCACTGTAGAGGGTTCAAGCTCCTATCTGCAAAAAAGGGGAATTTCGTATTTTTTGCCAGAAGAAAGATCACGGATGCGTGTTTATTTGGTTTTTTTTTCAGGTGTGATCGTATCGATCCAGTAGTCCTAGAAAATTGTGAGGGGGCTCAAACGAACGGAAATTAAAAGTTCTAGTGCACTTTTTAAATGACATGAAAATTGGAGGGCAACTAGGCTCCCTCCCATGCTCATTTTTTCCGAAGTCACCTGATCAAAATTTTGAGATAGCCATTTTGTTCATCATAGTCAAAAATTTAATAAATATGTCTTTGAGGATGACTTCATCCCCCATAGTTCCCAGGGGAAGGGCTGCAAGTTATGAATTTTGCCCATTGTTTCCATATAGTATTTATAATTGGGAAGTATACATACGTTTTCAGGAGGCATTTTTTCAGGTGGGGGGGGGGATAGAGGAGGGGGTTACTTGGGAGGATTTTTTAATGGGGGAAGGGATGTTTCTACGAAAGGGGAGCCGGATTTCCCGGAATTTAAAAAACAATCAGAAATTGAATAAAAACACAAGTTTTACAACTGAGAGTAAGGAGCTACATTAAAACTTAAATCAATCAGAAATTATTACGTATATGAGGGGGTTCACCCCCTAGTTCCCCTTACTCTTTACACTAAATTTTTTTATTTAGTAATTTCAAAAGAGCTATCTATTCTAATTAAACGGCCTTTGTGATTCAGGGGTTTGTAATTTGAACAAAATTCGATCGTATCATATCTGTCGTATCGCACGAAAAATCATAAAAAAGTAAAATTTATATGCAAATTTCCTTTTAATTATTCATGTACAGTGAGCCGAAATCAAAGCTGCATTAATTCAAAAACGTTCAGAAATTAAATAAAAAAACAAGTTTTTTAAATGAAAGTAAGGAGCGACATTAAAACTTGAAACAAACAGAAATTATTATGTATCTAAGGGGGTTCGCCCCCTCGTGACTCCGCCTCACAACTCTGTTTTTTAAAACAATAAAAACTTTAGCGTAAAGAGCGAGGCGTTGAGGAGGGGACAGCCCCTTTCATATGGAATAATTTCTGTTTGTTTTAAGTTTTAATGTCACTCCTTAGTTTCAGTTAAAAAAAAAACTTGTTTTTTTTATTTAATTGTGTATAGGAGCTTGGAACCTGAATAGTAGGGTTCTCTAATATGTTAACCTAATGTGTGATTTTCATTAGGATTGCTTGAATTTTTGGGGGTGTTCCCCCCCCCCCACTTTTTTTCAAAATCGGGCAAACTTTCTCAGGCTCGCAGATTTTAATCAGTAAAATTAAACTTAATGACTTATATATATATTTGGAATCATCATGGAAAGTCAATTCTTTGAGGTATCTATTAATACGAAAATCCTGTTTTTTAAAGTTTTGGTTACTATTGGGCCGGATCACTCCTTATCCATTTTTTTCCACGAACTCTTTGACAATTCGCTACCACACAATGTTTGACAGTTCTTTAACACGAACTGCATGACAAATGTTTTGTTTTAATTTCCTTAGTACTCTATTTGTATAAAAAGTGTCCTTAAAGAGCAAAATTTTAATGTAAAATCAACCAAATTTATCCAAGCAAGAGAGGACTGAGGCAACCCTAACCTCTCTCCTCTCCCTAACTTCTCTCCTCTTTGCGCTAAAGTTTATCTGTAACTCCAAAAAAAGAAGACACATAATTTAATGTTTAGTTCTTTGCCAACATTTCACAAAATTTTGGGGTTTCAGCAAGGCTAGGGGGTTTGAACTCTTCCCCCCGAAATGTTTTTCCGACTCGTAAAAATTTAACAAAATGAATAAAAACAATTTTTATGTATCCTTTGAAGGTTTTTTTACCTCCCCCCCCCCAAAAAAAAATCCTTTTCTAATACCCCCTAGGTAAATCCTGGGTACGACCGTGGGATTCAGTAAGGCTGAAAATTAAAGAATTTTTATTTCGTTTTTTTGACAAATAATATGCAAATAAAAAACTTGTATTTATTTACAGGTCAAATACATTAAATTTTTACAATTCTTCAGCTAAACCTAATTTTCGAGAGGGGTGTCAGTGCAACCCTTATCAAGGGTAGTTTCTGTTGGTCTAATTTTGTCGGCAATTGTGCCTTTCCCAACCTTGGCTAGGAAAAGGTTCTGAGATACAAAGAGTTATAGGAGCAATGTCTGTATGCCTTCTTTTAGGGCAATTAAATTAAAAAAAAATATCTACAAAGGAAGTTCTTAAAGAAAACTAAAGAGAAAAATTAAGGAAATATGAGAAAAATTCTTAAAGAAATATTTGAGTAGAAAAAAGTCAAATAGTTTTCCAATCGTAAAACTACCGCAGTTCACCATCAATAAATAATTGAAACTCAAAATGAATAGAAACTACATTGAATAACCGAGTCAAACTGAAAACAAGCAGAGAGTTAAAGGAGCAGGGCTGACGCCGTCTTCTAAAGAACAGAACATAAGTTACACTTTACTGAAAACAATCCTTATTTCGGACTTTGTATTTTCATTTCTCCTAATATTGAAAAAATTTACCATCACAACCAAAATTACTGAAAAAAAGGATATAGATCAATAATTTAATGTATATACTGATATTCATTTGGGAAAGTCTTAATGATTTTGAACTTATTAAAGTTTAGAAAAGAGAAAATATTTAAATGTATTTTGCTTTCAGTAAAGCAAAAACTATATTCTGGTCTTCATAAGGCACGAGGGGGGGGGGGGTAGTACTAATAGCAGTACTGCTAGAAGAGGTAGTATTAGTAATAATACTAATTGTAGTATTTGCATGCTCATAGCACATTTTTCTTAGTTCACCCCTCAGCATACCCTGAAAGTTTCAACCTAGTGCTCTAGGATGCTCTTTAAATACTGCTAATACACCTTTTTGACAAACGGCATGCACACAGTGTATTTTGATTTAGGTCAACTTTCCCCTTAGTATTCCCTGAAATTTCCACCTTCATAACCTTAGCCTTAGTGTCCGTAGATGTCACATTAGTAGTAGTAGTAGTAGTAGTAGGAGTATTAGAGTAGTATTAGTAGTAGTAGTTTTAGCGTGCACATATTGCCCTTTTGTCAACTGACCATCCCCCGCATCCTTTCCTGAGAGTCCTAGCTTAATACCTTAAGCCATTCCTAAAAATACGTTCCTTTGACAACCTGCATGCACGGAGTGCGTTTTGATTTAGTTCAATTTCCCTCAATATTCCCTCAAATATTCACCTTTATACCCTTAATCTTAGTAGTAGAAGCAGTCATAATTGCTGTAGTAGGAGTAGTAGTCGTGCAATAGCAGTAGCAGTAGTACTAGTAGCCGCAGTAGTACACATGTATTGCCTTTTTTGTCAGTTGAACGTCCCCCTCATGCTTCTCTGGAAGTCTCAATGTAATACGCTAAGCCATTCCTAAGGTATTGCTAGATGTGCCCTATTGACAACCGGTATTCATATATTGTGTATTGATTTAGTTCAATTTCTCCCTCACCCTTCCCAAAATTGGTCAGTTGTTCATCCCCCTTATCATTTTCTGAGAGTTTCAACTGAATATTCTAAGCCATTCCCGAAATATGCCCTTTTGACAAACCGCATGCACATACTGCGTTTTGATTTAGATCAACACTCCCCTCAACATACCCTGAAAGCTTCACCTGGATGCCCTTAGCCTTTTTGGACATAAAAGGTCAAACATGCATCCCTCTCCTTCAGAGCCAGATAAAGGTTATTTCTCAGGGGGGGGGGGCAAATGTAATTTTTTTCACCCTTGCTACACCATCAATACTGTAAATATTCAATACTGTAATTTCTGTAATTACTTCGTCAATCTTGTAAATTTTGTTTAGAGTGAAAGTTGAACGTACTTCATGGGACAATAATGGTACCGGAATGTAATTAGATATATGTTATTTGTCAAAAGCGCTGGTTCTATAAACTCAAAATTCATTTCAATTTTTTTGAAAGTTTATGTTAGTGGGTTAGGTTAATCGAATTTGAAATGTCACATTCGCGAAATATATATTTCCCCAGTACAAGTACTGGGTTAACAGCTCGCGGTTACAAGCTATAAGTGAGGAGAAACTCGGCCCAATAGTAACCGCAATTCAAAAAATGAAATTTCGGCCACAGTAGAAACATAAAAAAACAAACAATTATATATATATATATATATATATATATATATATATATATATATATATATATATATATATATATATATATATATATATATATATATATATATATATATATATATATATATATATATATATATATATATATATATATATATATATATATATATATATATATATATATATATATATATATATATATATATATATATATATATATATATATATATATATATATATATATATATATATATGTTTATACATATAATTTGAACCCCTAAGGATATCGAGATTACGATAAATTGTGAATTCATTGGTGAATAGTTAGTTGAAAGAACAAAGTGCCTGAAAGTATTTTTATTAAAGCTGAATTTCAATCCCCTGTTGACTTTTTAGCATCACTTTTAGCACTTAGCTTGGATTGTAGATAAAATTAAATGCATCAGTAATGAATTGTTTATTTTACTGATTCATCTCCTCTTTTTCCTTCTAGATCCAGAGAGGGCTATGAATCATTCAGTTTGAAAGCAGCGAAGGGAGTAGAGTGAGTATAAACTATTATCTTCTTTTAAGATGCGATGAGAATTTATGCAATAGGCATTTTACTAGGAAGTTTATTAAGATTTCATTAAAAATTGATTATAAATAAATAAATTGCAAATTATAAGATGTATTTTATATTATTTAATATATTATTAATTGTCAACTATATAAAGTAAAAAAAAATAATACAATATTTAATAAGTGAATAGCAAAACTTGTGAGTTAATAAAATTAGAAAATTTATTATAATTAAAGTTCTTGTAATTGCTTTTGAGAGGCATTCTAATATAAAATTTTATCTAAATACTTCAAACCATACATAAATAGCAACGAAGATAACATTGTCTTCAACACAGTCTTCGTCTGTGAGACGTGATTCGTTGTTAGATTGCCTTCCATCTTACCATACTATACCCAAAACTCATCCGTTTTCTTACATTCACCATTCAGGCAGTAAGAGCAATATTGATCACATTATTTGCTCACCTAGTATTACTACATCAATAGTGTTTGTACACGCTGAAGAACAAGACTTAGACCGTCTCTCTATTTCACTTACGCTTAATATAAACCTTGCAAGTATTTGTAAAGTACCCCGGTCTTCAAAATGGTTTGAAAAAAGTAATTGGAAGAGAGCTGATGTCCCTCTCTATGCGTTTACACTAACAAACATGCTGTCTGTTATACGAGTTCCCTATCATCTGCTCCAGTGTTCTATACCAGTGAATTACATAAAGGACCTGGATTACTACTATAATCAAATAGTTAATTGTCTATCAAATAATTTAATTAAAAATGATCTATCAAAATATTTTACTAAACCAATAGAGAATAGTTGTGAATTGTTACAAAAAGGCCTTTAAGGTTTGCTGCCAAAAAGGCAAGATTAGTTTTGAAAGCTTGTATTTAATTATTTTATTTCGCTTGAATAATTTTATTATCTCACATCGCTTTATTTATCAGTCCTGGTTGAACTTTGCTGAAGAAATGATGGTAGAGCTGTTTTAAAAGTAAAAAAAAAAATTTAATTAGTATTTTAATGTAAGTTTTTTTATGTATGTATTATTTTGTTGTTGCTGTGCTGAGGACAGCACTTGGACATAGGACCGAAATATTCACTGAGTTTTATTCCACTGTCATGAGAAAATTTTTCCAAGGCAATTATTATTATTATTGTTGTTATTTATTTCTAACCCACACTATACAGAGGTATAATACGTGGAGTATTGCGAAGAAAAACACATACAAATGCAGCGCAAATCAATATAGAAATCAAAGATTACCAGCTACAGAGTAAAACATAAAATTTAAAAGAAACTAAAACAAAAGAGAAATAACATGAAAGGAGGGGAAAAAGAAGAAGAGAAAAAAACTCATAACTTGCAGTATGTAATAAGCAGTAATATACAGAAATATGGACACAAGAAGTCATTATTATTATCATTTTTTGATTTTTACTCACTCTTTACAATACTGAAGAATGTGGAGTGACCAAAGAGAGAAAAACAAACAAATAAATTAAGGAAAAATAACTTACGACTGAAAAAACCTGATAAGGTGATGGTGCGGAGAAAAACGGATACAAGCGGTATTTGAAAGCTTTCTGTGTAGTCAAAATTATTAAGAATAAGAGAAACAATTGAAAAAATTTGATGACTGAAGCTTTAATAAGAACACACGAGAGGTAAAAAAAATTCTTTTGGGGGCGAAACGTATTTACAGCCACAGGAACAATGATCCCAAATTGTAAGCAGTATATTTAAAATAGAGGTGTCATGTTCACTTTAGCGTACTGTGACATCTTGCTGAAATCGGACTCTTGCAATATTTTCAATCATTTTGTCAATCTATATGATAGGAGAGCCCAAAGTAATCCCTTTTACCCTTACCCCTCCAAATGTCGCACGTTTTTTATTCCCAATAATTATTTAGCTGACGTCTTTGAATGAATGAATAGACTGATTAACAAAAATAAGATTCGGCGGATATTTTGGTAACCAACACTCAGTGTTGTGCCCAAGATTGTCACACCGCAGGGAGGGGGAGTATTTTTTTCAGGAGATATTTACATTTTTTAATATATCAAAATTTTGTTTATATGCATTTTTGTTATGTTATTATGAATCGGACCAACATTTCGGGGAGGGGGTTCAAACTCCCTAACCCCCCTGGATACGGACTTTCCAATACTTGTTGTATGTAGGACAATTGAGACATGCTGATTAAAAATATATAAACCGTTTATCTCTATCACCCACTGTTTTGAGATATCTGATATTAACTATTTACAGGTGTTTAACATTGTATAAAGGAAAACAGCACGATGACAAGTTATAGTAGAGTACATATTGCTGAATTGAGTTTTAATTAACATAAACTAAATTGCATCATCTAGTTTAAGGCATAATACACACATAAAATAAATAGGCATAACGTAAAGTTTCGTAATTTAAAGCTAGTTTGGTTAGAATTTCTTGGCTGTAGACTTGCGTTTGGGCTGAGCGTTTGGCATACTGCGCTGAAGTATCCAGTAGTAGTCAGCCAACATTGCTGCACATTACTGCAAAATTGCAACATTGCTCCATCGACCTTGATAGTGTGACTCCATCATCAGGATGTCCTGATGAAAATGTTCGTCATGTTCATCGTGGCACAGCCTAGGTTCTCGGAAAAGAAGTCGAGATATGAGTTGAAGAGATGAATCTTGAGGGACATGTTGCAGCCCATCAAGCTGCACACATTAATGCAATTCTGCAAAATCTTTACATAGTCAGAAGATATATTATCTCTAAACAAAATGACTACAAGAGACTTGAATGCCAACCATGGGTCTTTTTCAGTACTGCTGAATACATCTCCGAAGTGACTGTCTGTAAAGATAAGCCCTATTTATGGAGCTATGAACACAACTTTTTTCACTTTTGCATAACTCAACTTTGCTAGCTTGCTAGGTAGATGCCGAAACGCATGTGGGTTATTGGCTAGTGCCATCAGGAAATTAGTGCCTCTAGAGAAGGGGTGGAATTGAAAATAAAGCATCTAGAATAACCACTCGTTGGATTACGTCATTCCTCAAACCATTGTAGTTCTATTTCAGTACTGCTAATTCGACCCTTTAGGGGAAAATTCTTGTATATGTAAGATAATTTTTTAAGAAACCATAAATAAATAAAACACAATAAATAAATAAAAGTTCAAATAGGGATAAAATCCTTTTAAAAGACAGTGATTTTCGCAACCAGTGATATAATTTAACAAAAATACTCGATATTTCGGTCACATATGCAGTGACCATCATCAGTAGTAAAACTTCAGTTTTACTACTGATGACGGTCAGTAGTCAATTTAAGAGGAAACACTACTAAGCCAGAAAATTATAAATTCTCAAAATAAAAAGCTTAGAAAATAGAGCCCCTAGCCTTATACAACGTGGGGGCATAGTGAATTTTTCACAGCCAACCAACGGGGGGGGGGGGTAAAGACGTTTCTACTACTTGGCTGCATTTCATCTCAGATCAGCAAATTATTCCTTATACAGTGGTGCTTTCTATTTCTGATGTCAGCTGTCACATTTGTAGATAAAGCAACAGTACTTGGTGTGGTGTACCCTCTCTGCATTCCCGTAAAGTGATTACTTTTAAATCACCACAGTCATTCCAATCGCAACCGCGATAATAATTGTTTCTCCTAAAGTAACGACATTGTTTCGTACCCTCTTTTAGATGGTCAAAATTGGTGCTTTACTTAAAAAGAATCATAATACAAATATTTATATATTTGTATAACAGCCTCAGAAGGGACATATGAATACGCATGAGTAGAAAGGGGTCAGGAGGTCCCGTACGAACACCAAATATGGGC
Source organism: Artemia sp. Qi Xiang Cuo (assembly GCF_049724085.1). Taxonomy (NCBI): domain Eukaryota; kingdom Metazoa; phylum Arthropoda; class Branchiopoda; order Anostraca; family Artemiidae; genus Artemia; species Artemia sp. Qi Xiang Cuo. The sequence continues at coordinate 74,852,669 of NC_142798.1, forward strand.
ATAGAGTCCCTAGGGAGAACACCTGTGCTGTCAGTTCCGATCCCACACCATATATGGGCATGGAATCCCCAGGGAGAACACGTTTTTCTCACTGAGAATGAAAAAACAGGATTTTTCTCACTTTGATGTATTTCCAAGGAGAATTGTCTCCGGGCGAAGTTTATTAATGTCTTTGGAGTTCGCCCAGGAGAATTGTTTCCGGGTGAAGTTTATTAATGTCTTTGGTGTTCGTCCAGGAGAATTGTTTCTGGGCGAAGTTTTTTAATGTCTGACGGGTGATGTCAAGGTTGATTGATTTGTCACGAAAAGGGAATTAATTTGTTGTTTCTAAGGGGAATTATTGATTCACGAAAGGGGAATTAATTTTTTGTTTCTAAGAGGAATTATTGATTCAAAAAATGGGATTTAATTTGTTGCTTCTAAGGACAATTATTGGTTCACGAAAGGGGAATTAATTTGTTGTTTCTAAGGGCAATTATTGATTCAAGAAAGGGGAATTAATTTGTTGTTTCTAAGGGGAATTACTGATTCACGAAAAGGGAATTAATGTGTTGTTTCTAAGGGGAATTATTGATTCAAGAAAGGGGAATTATTTCGGCGAAACAGTTAGATACATTTTAAAAGATGATTTTAGAAGATGTTTTAGAAGAGGATTTGAGGGTGAAATTCTATGGTCGTTTGAATACACAAGTTGTATTTGAACAGTGTTGTGAGGTCCTCTACCCCAACCCCAAAGGGCCCCGATCCCCCTACCCCTACCCCGAAGGAACCTTCCGGCCCCCAAAGGTCCCCCGGGCCCCCCGCACCCCAAAAGTCCCACCGAGGCCTTCCATTCCCCCTTGCCTATTGAATTTTTTTAAGTTTTTTCGGACTGAATTTTTTAGAATTAGAAATTATCCAATAATTTTCCGGTTTTTTTCTTTAACCCATTGGCATAGAGTTTTAGCCTAGAGTCTTAGCTTAGTTTTATTTAGAGCAGAAGTTTACTTTAGTTCTAGTTAAGAGTTTTAGCTTAGAGTCTTAGCTTAGAGTTTTTGTTAGAGTTCTAGTTTAGTTTAGTTTTAGTTAAGAGTTTAGAGTTTTTAGCTTAGAGTCTTAGCTTAGAGTTTTTGTTAGATTTCTAGTTTAGTTTAGTTTTAGTTAAGAGTTTTAGCTTAGAGTCTTAGCTAAGAGTTTTAGTTAGAGTTGAAGTTTAGTTTAGTTTTAGTTAATAGTTTAGAGTTTTACCTTAGAGTCTTAGCTTAGAGTTTTAGTTAGAGTTGAAGTTTACTTTAGTTTTAGTTAAAAGTTTAGAGTTTCAGCTTAGAGTCTTAGCTTAGAGTTTTTGTTAGAGTTCTAGTTTAGTTTAGTAATAGTTAAGAGTTTAGTTTTTATCTTAGAGTCTTAGCTTGGAGTTTTTGTTGAAGTTCTAGTTTAGTTTAGTTTTAGTTAAGAGTTTAGAGTTCTAGCTTAGAGTCCTAGCTTAGAGTTTTAGTTAGAGTTGAAGTTTAGTTTAGTTATAGTTAAGAGTTTAGAGTTTTAGCTTAGAGTCTTAGCTTAGATTTTTAGTTAGAGTTGAAGTTTAGTTATAGTTAAGAATTTAGAGTTTAGCATAAGAGTCATAGCTTAGAGTTTTTGTTAGAGTTCTAGTTTAGTTTAGTTTTGTTAAGAGTTTATAGTTTTTAGCTTAGAGTCTTAGCTTAGAATTTTGTTGAAGTTCTAGTTTAGTTTAGTTTTAGTTAAGAGCTTAGAGTTTTAACTTAGACTCTTAGCTTAGAGTTTTTGTTAGAGTTGAAGTTTAGTGTAGTTATAGTTAAGAGTATAGAGTTTTAACTTAGATTCTTAGCCTAGATTTTTTGTTATAGTTCTAGTTTAGTTTAGTTATAGGTAAGAGTTCGAAGTTTTACCTTAGAGACTTAGCTTAGAGTTTTAGTTTGGTTTAGTTTTAGTTAAGAGTTTAGAGTTTTTTAGCTTAGAGTCTTAGCTTAGAGTTTTTGTTAGAGTTCTAGTTTAGTTTAGTTTTAGTTAAGAGTTTAGAGTTTTTAGATTAGAGTCTTAGAGTCTTAGAGTTTTATTTAGAGTTCTAGTTTAGTTTAGTTACAGTTAAGAATTTAGAGTTTTAGCTTAGAGTCATAGCTTAGAATTTTACTTAAAGTTGTAGTTTGGTTAAGTTTTAGTTAAGGGTTTCGAGTTTTAGATTAGTCTTAGCTTAGAGTTTTTGTTAGAGTTCTAGTTTAGTTTAGTTTTAGTTAATAGTTTAGAGTTTTAACTTAGATTCTTAGCTTAGAGTTTTAGTTAGAGTTGAAGTTTAGTTTAGCTAAAGTTAAGAATTTAGAGTTTTAGCTTAGAGTCATAGCTTAGAGTTTTACTTAAAGTTTTAGTTTGGATAAGTTTTAGTTAAGAGTTTCGAGTTTTAGCTTAGAGTCTTAGCTTAGAGTTTTTTTGTTAGAGTTCTAGTTTATTTTAATTTTATTTAAGAGTTTGGTGTTTTAACTTTGAGTTTAAGTTAAGAGGTCTAGTTTAGTTTAGTTTTAGTTAAGAGTTTGGTGTTTTACCTTAGAGTCTTAGCTTAGAGTTTTAGTTAGAGTTGAAGTTTACTTTAGTTATAGTTAAGAGTTTAGATTTTTAGCTTATAGTCTTAGCATAGTGTTTTTTTTAGAGTTCTAGTTTAGTTTAGTAATAGTTAAGAGTTTAGTTTTTAGCTTAGTGTCTTAGCTTAGAGTTTTTGTTGAAATTCTAGTTTAGTTTAGTTTTATTTAAGATTTTATAGTTTTATCTTAGAGTCATAGCTTAGAGTGTTAGTTTGAGTTGATTTTTAGTTTAGTTTTAGTTATGACTTTAGAGTTTTAGCTTAGAGTCTTAGCTTAGATTTTTAGTTAGAGTTGAAGTTTAGTTTAGTTATAGTTAAGAATTTAGAGTTTAGCTTAAGAGTCATAGCTTAGAGTTTTTGTTAGAGTTCTAGTTTAGTTTAGTTTTGTTAAGAGTTTATAGTTTTTAGCTTAGAGTTTTAGCTTAGAATTTTTGTTGAAGTTCTAGTTTAGTTTAGTTTTAGTTAAGAGTTTAGAGTTTTAACTTAGAGTCTTAGCTTAGAGTTTTTGTTAGAGTTGAAGTTTAGTTTAGTTATAGTTAAGAGTTTAGAGTTTTAGCTTAGATTCTTAGCTTAGAGTTTTTTTTTTAGTTCTTGTTTAGTTTAGTTATAGGTAAGAGTTTGAAGTTTTACCTTAGAGACTTAGCTTAGAGTTTTAGTTTGGTTTAGTTTTAGTTAAAAGTTTAGAGTTTTTTAGCTTAGAGTCTTAGCTTAGAGTTTTTGCTAGAGTTCTAGTTTAGTTTAGTTTTAGTTAGTTTAGAGTTTTATTTTAGAGTTTTAGAGTTTAGAGTTTAGTTAGTTTAGAGTTTTATTTTTTAGTTTTAGTTTAGAGTTTTATTTAGAGTTCTAGTTTAGTTTAGTTTAGTTACAGTTAAGAATTTAGAGTTTTAGCTTAGAGTCATAGATTAGAATTTTACTTAAAGTTGTAGTTTGGTTAAGTTTTAGTTAAGGGTTTCGAGTTTTAGATTAGAGTCTTAGCTTAGAGTTTTAGTTAGAGTTGAAGTTTAGTTTAGTTACAGTTAAGAATTTAGAGTTTTGGCTTAGAGTCATAGCTTAGAGTTTTACTTAAAGTTTTAGTTTGTTTAAGTTTTAGTTAAGAGTTTCGAGTTTTACCTTAGAGTCTTAGCTTAGATTTTTTTGTTAGAGTTCTAGTTTAGTTTAATTTTAGTTAAGAGTTTGATGTTTTACCTTTGGGTTTCAGTTAGAGTTCTAGTTTAGTTTAGTTTTAGTTAAGAGTTTATAATTTTATCTTAGAGTCTTAGCTTAGAGTTTTTGTTAGATTTCAATTTTAGTTTAGTTTTAGTTAAGAGTTTAGAGTTTTTAGCTTAGAGTCTTAGCTTAGAGTTTATGTTAAGGTTATAGTTTATTTTATTTTTAGTTAAGGGTTTAAAGTTTTACCTTCTAGTCTTATCTTATAGTTTTTGTTATATTTTTATTTTATTTTATTAATATTTAAGAGTTTAGATTTTTAACTTAGAGTATTATCTTATAGTTTTTTTTATAGTTCTAGTTTAGTTTAGATATAGTTAAGAGTTTTGAGTTTTACCTTAGAGACTTAGCTTAGAGTTTTAGTTTAGTTTAGTTTTAGTTAAGAGTTTAGAGTTTTTTAGCTTAGAGTCTTAGCTTAGAGTTTTTGTTAGAGTTCTAGTTTAATTTAGTTTTATTTAAGAGTTTTGTGTTTTACCTTAGAGTCATAGATTAGAGTTTTAGCTAGAGTTCTAGTTTAGTTTAGTTTTAGTTAAGAGTTTAGAATTTTAGCTTAGACTCTTAGCTTAGAGTTTATGTTAGAGTTCTAGTTTAGCTTAGTTTTAGTTAAGAGTCTAGTGTTTTTAGCTTGGAGTCTTAGCTTAGAGTTTTTGTTGAAGTTCTAGTTTCGTTCAGTTTTAGTTAAGAGCTTATTCTTTTATCTTATAGTATTAGATTAGAGTTTTTGTTAAATTTGAAGTTTAGTTTATTAATAGTTAAGAGTTTAGAGTTTTAGCTTAGAGTCTTAGCTTAGAGTGTTTGTTATAGTTCTAGTTTAGTTTAGATATAGTTAAGAGTTTTGAATTTTAACTTAGAGACTTAGCTTGGAGTTTTAGTTTAGTTTAGTTGTAATTAAGAGTTTAGAGTTTTTAGCTTAGAGTCTTAACTTAGAGTTTATTTTAGAGTTCTAGTTTAGTTTAGTTTTAATTAAGAGTTTAGAGTTTTTAGCTTAGAGTCTTAGCCTAGAGGTTTAGTTAGAGTTCTAGTTTAGTTTAGTTTTAGTTAAAAGTTTAGAGTTTTACCATAGAGTCTTAGCTTAGAGTTTTAGTTAGAGTTGTAGTTTAGTTTAGTTACAGTTAAAAATTTAGAGTTTTAGCTTAGAGTCATAGCTTAGAGTTTTACTTAAAGTTGTAGTTTAGTTAAGTTTTAGTTAAGAGTTTAGAGTTTTAGCTTAGAGTCTTACCTTAGAGTTTTCGTTAGAGTTCTAATTTAGTGTAGTTATATTTAATAGTTTAGAGTTTTACCTTAAAGTTTTAGCTTAGAGTTTTAGTTTACTTTAATTTTACTTAAGAGTTTAGAGTTTTAGCTCAGAGTCTCAGCTTAGAGTTTTTGTTAGAGTTCTAGTTTAGTGTAGTTTTAGTTAAGAGTTTAGTGGTTTTAGCTTAGAGTCTTAGTTTAGAGTTTTTATTGAAGTTCTAGTTTAGTTTAGTTTTAGTTTAGAGTTTTAGCTTAGACTTAGAGTTTGAATTAGAGTTTTAGTTTGGTTTAGTTATAGTTAAGAGTCTCGAGTTTTACCTTAGAATTTTTAGCTTAGTGTCTTAGCTTAGAGTTTTAGTTATAGTTGAAGTTTAGTCTAGTTACAGTTAATAATTTACATTTTTAGCTTATAGTCATAGCTTAGATTTTTACTTAAAGTTATAGGTTTTATTTGTTTTTATTAAGAGTTTCGATCTTTACCTTAGAGTCTTTTCTTAGAGTTTTTTTGTTAGAGTTATCGTTCTGTTACATTTCAGTTATTATTTTGATTTTTTACATATGATTTTAATTTCGAGGTATATCATATTGTTGTTTCATTTAATATTTTGGTGTTTTAAATTATATTCTTATCTTATAGTTTTATTTAGAGTTGAAGTTTACTTTAGTTTTAGTTAAAAGTTTAGAGTTTTAGCTTAGAGTCTTAGCTTAGAGTTTTTGTTAGAGTTCTAGTTTAGTTTAGTATAGTTAAGAGTTTAGTTTTGAGCTTATAGTCTTTGCTTGGATTTTATGTTGAAATTCTATTTTAGTTTAGTTTCAGTTAAGAGTTTAGAGTTTTACATTAGAGTACTAGCATAGGGTTCTAGTTAGAATTTAATATTAATAGAGTTATAGTTATGAATTTAGATTTAGTTTATAGTCCTAGTTTAGTATAGTTTAGTTACAGTTAAGAATTTAGAGTTTTAGCTTAGAGTCATAGCTTAGAATTTTACTTAAAGTTGTAGTTTGGTTAAGTTTTAGTTAAGGGTTTCGAGTTTTAGCTTAGAGTCTTAGCTTAGAGTTTTAGTTAGAGTTCTAGTTTGGTTTAGTTAAGAGTTTAGAGTTTTACCTTAGAGTCTTAGCTTAGAGTCTTAGCTTAGAGTTTTTGCTAGAGTACTAGTATAGTTTAGTTTTAGTTAAGAGTTTAGAGTTTTTAGCTTAGAGTCTTAGAGTCTTAGAGTTTTATTTAGAGTTCTAGTTTAGTTTAGTTACAGTTAAGAATTTAGAGTTTTAGCTTAGAGTCATAGCTTAGAATTTTACTTAAAGTTGTAGTTTGGTTAAGTTTTAGTTAAGGGTTTCGAGTTTTAGATTAGAGTCTAAGCTTAGAGCTTTTGTTAGAGTTCTAGTTTAGTTTAGTTTTAGTTAAGAGTTTAGAGTTTTACCTTAGAGTCTTAGATTAGAGTTTTAGTTAGAGTTGAAGTTTAGTTTAGTTAAAGTTAAGAATTTAGAGTTTTGGCTTAGAGTCATAGCTTAGAGTTTTACTTAAAGTTTTAGTTTGGTTAAGTTTTAGTTAAAAGTTTCGAGTTTTACCTCAGAGTCTTAGCTTAGATTTTTTTGTTAGAGTTCTAGATTAGTTTAATTTTAGTTAAAAGTTTGATGTTTTACCTTTGAGTTTCAGTTAGAGTTCTAGTTTAGTTTAGTTTTAGTTAAGAGTTTAGAATTTTACCTTAGAGTCTTAGCTTAGAGTTTTAGTTAGAGTTCTAGTTTAGTTTATTTGTAGTTAAGATTTTATAGTTTTTACCTTAGAGTCTTAGATTAGAGTTTTTGTTGAAGTTCTAATTTAATTTTAGTTAATAGTTTTTTGAGTTTTAGCTTAGAGTCTTAGCTTAGAGTTTATGTTAGAGTTGAAGTTAAGTTTAGTAATAGTTTATAGTTTTAGCTTAGAGTCTTAGCTTAGAGTTTAGTTATAGTTCTAGTTTAGTTTAGATATAGTTAAGAGTTTGGAGTTTTACCTTAGAGACTTAGCTTAGAGTTTTAGTTTAGATTAGTTTTAGTTAAGAGTTTAGAGTCTTTTAGCTTAGAGTCTTATCTTAGAGTTTTTTTTAGAGTTCTAGTTTAGTTTATTTTTAGTTAAGAGTTTGGTGTTTTACCTTAGAGTCATAACTTAGAGTTTTAGCTAGAGTTCTAGTTTAGTTAGAGTTGAAGTTTAGTTTAGTTACAGTTAAGAATTTAGAGTTTTAGCTTAGAGTCATAGCTTAGAGTTTTACTTAAAGTTTTAGTTTGGTTAAGTTTTAGTTAAGAGTTTCGAGTTTTAGCTTAGAGTCTTAGCTTAGAGTTTTTTTGTTAGAGTTCTAGTTTAGTTTAATTTTAGTTAAGAGTTTGTTGTTTTACCTTTGAGTTTCAGTTAGAGTTCTAGTTTAGTTTATTTTTAGTTAAGAGTTTAGAGTTTTATCTTAGAGTCTTAGCTTATAGTTTTAGTTATAGTTGAAGTTTACTTTAGTTTTAGTTAAAAGTTTATAGTTTTAGCTTAGAGTCTTAGCTTAGAGTTTTTTTTAGAGTTGTAGTTTAGTTTAGTATAGTTAAGAGTTTAGTTTTGAACTTAGAGTCTTAGCTTATAGTTTTTGTTGAAATTCTATTTTAGTTTAGTTTTAGTTAAGAGTTTAGAGTTCTATCTTAGAGTCCTAGCTTAGGGTTTTAGTTAGAGTTTAAGTTTAGTTTACTAATAGTTATGGGCTTAGAGTTTTAGTTTTGAGTCTTAGCTTAGAGTTTTGGTTAAAGTTGAAGTTTAGTTTAATTATAGTTAAGAATTTAGAGTTTATCTTAAGAGTCATAGCTTAGAGTTTTTGTTAGAGTTCTAGTTTAGTTTAGTTTTGTTAAGAGTTTAGAGTTTTTAGCTTAGAGTCTTAGCTTAGAATTTTTGTTGAAGTTCTAGTTTAGTTTAGTTTTAGTTAAGAGTTTAGAGTTTTACCTTAGAGTCTTTGATTAGAGTTTTTGTTAGAGTTGAAGTTTAGTTTAGTTATAGTTAAGAGTTTAGAGTTTTAGCTTAGATTCTTAGCTTAGAGTTTTTGTTATAGTTCTAGTTTAGTTTAGGTATAGGTAAGAGTTTGAAGTTTTACCTTAGAGACTTAGCTTAGAGTTTTAGTTTGGTTTAGTTTTAGTTAAAAGTTTAGAGTTTTTTAGCTTAGAGTTTTTGTTAGAGTTCTAGTTTAGTTTTAGTTAAGAGTTTAGAGTTTTTAGCTTAGAGTCTTAGAGTTTTATTTAGAGTTCTAGTTTAGTTTAGTTACAGTTAAGAATTTAGAGTTTTAGCTTAGAGTCATAGCTTAGAATTTTACTTAAAGTTGTAGTTTGGTTAAGTTTTAGTTAAGAGTTTCGAGTTTTAGATTAGAGTCTTAGCTTAGAGTTTTTGTTAGAGTTCTAGTTTAGTTTAGTTTTAGTTAAGAGTTTAGAGTTTTACCTTAGAGTCTTAGATTAGAGTTTTTGTTATAGTTTAAGTTTTGTTTAGTTACTATTGAGAGTTTAGAGTTTTAGCTTAGAGTCATAGCTTAGAGTTTTACTTATAGTTTTAGTTTTGTTAAGTTTTTAGTTAAGAGTTTCGAGTTTTATCTTAGAGTCTAGCTTAGATTTTTTTTGTTAGAGTTCTAGTTTAGTTTAATTTTAGTTAAGAGTTTGATGTTTTACCTTAGAGTTTCAGTTAGAGTTCTAGTTTAGTTTAGTTTTAGTTAATAGTTTATAATTTTAGCTTATAGTCGTAGCTTAGAGTTTTTTTAAGAGTCCTAGTTTATTTTAGTTTTAGTTAAGAGTTTAGAGTTTCTAGCTTAGAGTCTTAGCTTAGATTTAATGTTTAAGTTCTATTCTAGTTTACTTTTATTTAAGATTTCAGATTTTTAGCTTATAGTCTTAGCATATATTTTTTGATAGATATGTACTTTATTTTATTAACATTTAATAGTTTATATTTTTATAATATAGTATTAGATTTTATTTTTCGTTATAGTTCTAGTTTAGTTTACTTTTATTTAAGATTTTGGAGTTTTACATTAGATAATTAGCTTAGAGTTTTAGTTTAGTTTAGTTTTAGTTAAGAGTTTAGAGTTTTTTAGCTTAGAGTCTTAGCTTAGAGTTTTTGTTAGAGTTATAGTTTAGTTTACTTTTATTTAAGAGTTTAGTGTTTTACCTTGGATTTATATCTTAGAGTTTTAGCTATATTTCTTATCTAGTTTAGTTTTAGTTGAGAGTCTAAAGTTTAAGTTTAGACTCTTATATTAGTGTTTCTGTTATAGGTCTAGTTTTTGTTATTTATATTTAATAGTTTAGAGTTTTTAGATTATATTCTTATATTATATTTGTTTTTGTATTTATAGTTTATTTTAGTTTTAGTTAAGAGTTTAGAGTTTTAGCTTAGAGTCTTAGCTTAGAGTTTTTGTTAAAGTTGAAGTTTAGTTTAGTAATAGTTAAGAGTTTAGAGTTTTAGCTTAGAGTCTTAGATTAGAGTGTTCTTTAGAGTTATAGTTTAGTTTAGATATAGTTAAGAGTTTGGAGTTTTACAGTAGAGTATTAGCATTTAGTTATAGTTTTGTTTAATTTTTTTTAAGAGTTATTATTTTTTTAGCTTAGACTCATATATTAGAGTTTTTGTTAGAGTTCTAGTTTATTTTAGTTTTAGTTAAGAGTTTATAGTTTTTAGCTTAGAGTATTATCTTAGAGTTTTAGTTAGAGTTATAGTTTAGTTTAGTTTTAGTGAAGAGTTTATAGTTTTACCATAGAGTCTTAGCTTAGAGTTTTAGTTAGAGTTGCAGTTTAGTTTAGTTACAGTTAAGAATTTAGAGTTCTAGCTTAGAGTCATAGCTTAGAGTTTTACTTAAAGTTGTAGTTTAGTTAAGTTTTAGTTAAGAGTTTCGAGTTTTAGCTTAGAGTCTTACCTTAGAGTTTTTGTTAGAGTTCTAGTTTAGTTTAGTTATAGTTAAGAGTTTGGAGTTTTACCTTAGAGACTTAGCTTAGAGTTTTAGTTTAGTTTAGTTTAGTTTTACTTAAGAGTTTAGAGTTTTAGCTTAGAGTCTCAGCTTAGAGTTTTGTTAGAGTTCTAGTTTAGTTTTAGTTAAGAGTTTAGTGTTTTTAGCTTAGAGTCTTAGTTTAGAGTTTTTGTTGAAGTTCTATTTTATTTTAGTTTTAGTTTAGAGTTTTAGCTTACACCTAGAGTTTTAATTAGAGCTCTAGTTTGGTTTATTTTTAGATAAGAGTTTAGAGTTTTTTGCTCAGAGTAATAGTTTAGTTTTATTCATATTTATATTTTTGTTTAGTTTTATTTAAGAGTTTATAGTTTTAACATAGAGTCTTAGCTTAGAGTTTTAGTTAGAGTTAAAGTTTAGTTTAGTTACAGTTAAGAATTTAGAGTTTTACCTTAGAGTCATAGCTTTAAGTTTTACTTAAAGTTATACTTTGGTTAAGTTTTAGTTAAGAGTTTCGAGTTTTAGGTGAGTATTTTCTTAATGTTTTTGTTAGAGTTCTAGTTTATTTCAGTTATAGTGAAGATTGTAGAGTTTTACTATTGAGTCTTAGCTCAGACGTTTTGTTAGAGTTCTAGTTTAGTTTAGTTTTTGTTAATAATTTTAGTTTTTACATTATAGTTTACTTTAAAGATTTAGTTTATTTTACATCTAGTTATTAGTTATATGTTTTACCATAGAGTCTTATCTTATAGTTTTTGTTATATTTATAGTTTAGTTTATTTTTAGTTAATAGTTAATAAATTTAGATTAGAGTCTTAGCTTAGAGTTTTTCTTAGAGTTCTATTTTAGTTTAGTTTTCGTTAAGATTTTATTGTTTTAGCCTAGAGTATTAGCTTAGAATGTTTTGTTGAAGTTATAGTTTAGTTTAGTTATAGTAAATAGTTTAGTGTTCTAGCTTTGATTCTTGGCTTAGAGTTTTTGTTAGAGTTCAAGTTTAGTTTAGGTTTAGTTACGAGTTTAGAGTTTTAGCTTAGAGTCCTAGCTTAGAGTTTTTGTTAGAGTTCTAGTTTAGTTTAGATATAGTTAAGCGTTTGGAGTTTTACCTTCGAGACTTAGCTTAGTTTAGTTTAGTTTAGAGTTTTAGTTTAGTTTAGTTTTAGTTACGAGTTTAGAGTTTTTTAGCTTAGAGTCTTAGCTTAGAGTTTTTGTTAGAGTTCTAGTTTAGTTTAGTTTTAGTTAAGAGTTTGGTGTTTTACCTTAGAACCATAGCTTAGAGTTTTAGTTAGAGATCTAGTTTAGTTTAGTTTTATTTAATAGTTTAGAGTTTTAGCTTAGAGTCTTAGCTTAGATTTTTTGTTAGAGTTATATTTTAGTTTAGATAAAGTTTAGAGTTTGGAGTTTTAACTTAGATACTTAGATTAGAGTTTTAGTGTATTTTATTTTTAGCTAAGAGTTTAGAGTTTTTTTTATCTTATATTTTTAGCTTATAGTTTCTTTTACAATTATAGTTTCGCTTTTTTTTAATTAATAGTTTATAGTTTTTAGCTTAGAGTATTAGCTTAGAGTTTTCGTTAGATTTCTAGTTTAGTTAAGTTTTAGTTGAGAGTTTAGAGTTTTACCAGAGATTCTTAGCTTATAGTTTTAGTTATATTTGAAGTTTAGTTTATTTAAAGTTAAGAATTTAGAGTTTTAGCTTAGACTCATAGCTTAGAGTTTTACTTAAAGTTGTAGTTTAGTTAAGTTTTAGTTAAGAGTTTCGAGTTTTAGCTTAGAGTCTTACCTTAGAGTTTTTGTTAGAGTTCTAGTTTAGTTTAGTTTTAGTTAAGAGTTTAGAGTTTTACCTTAGAGACTTATCTTAGAGTTTTAGTTAGAGTTCTAGTTTAGTTTATTTATCTTTAATAATTTGTTTTTTTAGCTTAGAGTCTTAGCTTAAGGTTTTTGTTAGAGTGAAAATTTATCGAATTTTGATTTTTGAGTTCAAAGTTTTAGCTTTGAGTTATAGCTAAGAGTTGTATTTATATTGCTATTTAAGCTTAGTTTTATGCCAGAGTTTACAGTTATAGCTTAAAGTCTTAGCTTATAGTTTGTGTTAGAGTTCTAGTTTCGTTTAGTTATAGTTAAGAGTCTCGAGTTTTTAGATTATAGACTTAGATTAGAGTTTCTGTTATAGTTCTAGTTAAGTTTACTTATAGTTAAGAGTTTAGAGTTTTAGCTTTGAGTCTTAGCTTATAGTTTGTGTTAGAGTTCTAGTTTAGTTTAGTAATAGTTAAGAGTTTAGAGTTTTAGCTTAGAGTCTTAGCTTATAGTTTTTGTTAGAGTTCTAGTTTAGTTTAGTTATAGTTAAGAGTTTAGTTTTTTACCTTTGAGACTTAGCTTAGAGTTTTAGTTTAGTTTAGTTTTAGTTGAGAGCTTAGAGTTTTAGCGTAGAGTCTTATCTTAAAGTTTTTGTTAGAGTTCTAGTTTAGTTTAGTTTTAGTTAAGAGTTTAGAGTTTTTAGCTTAGAGTCTTTGTTTAGAGTTTTTTGTTGAAGTTCTAGTTTAGTTTAGAGTTTTAGCTTAGACTTAGAGTTTTAATTAGAGTTCTTGTTTAATTTAGTTGTAGTTAATAGTTTAGAGTCTTAGCTTAGAGGTTTTGTTTGAGTTATAGTTTTGTTTAGTTTTAGTTAAGAGTTAAGAGTTTTAGCTTAGAGTCTTAGCTTAGTGTTTTAGTTAGAGTTCTAGTTTATCTTATTTATAGTTAAGAGTTTTGAGTTTTTCATTAGAGACTTAGCTTATATTTTTAGTTTAGTTTTAGTTAATAGTTAAGTGTTATAGCTTAGAGTCATAGCTTAGAGTTTTTTCTAGATATTTAGTTTCGTTTAGTTTTAGTTAAATTTTTAGATTTTTTAGCTTAGAGTCTTAGAGTAGATTTTTTGTTTTATTTCTATGTTATTTCGTTTTTTTTTTATATTTTTATCTTATAATTATATTTTTAATTATATTTATAGTTTATTTTAGTTTTAGTTAATATTTTAGATTTTTAATATTATATTATTAGATTATGTTAATTTATATTTCTATTTTATTTTATTTTTATTTAATATTTTATAGTTTTAACAAATAGTCTTAGATTAGAGTTTTAGTTAGAGTTAAAGTTTAGTTTAGTTACAGTTAAGAATTTAGAGTTTTACCTTAGAGTCATAGCTTAGAGTTTTACTTAAAGTTATAGTTTGATTAATTTTTAGTTAAGAGTTTCGAGTTTTAGCTGAGTCTTAGCTTAGAGTTTTTGTTAGAGTTCTAATTTAGTTTAATTTTAGTTAAGAGTTTGATGTTTTACCTTTGAGTTTCAGTTAGAGTTCTAATTTAGTTTACTTTTAGTTAAGAGTTTGGTGTTTTACCATAGAATCTTAACTTAGAGTTTTAGTTAGAGTTCTAGTTTAGTTTAGTTTTAGTTAAGAGTTTAGAGTTTTTTAGCTTAGAGTCTTAGCTTAGAGTTTTTGTTAGAGTTATATTTTATTTTAGTTTTAGTTAAGAGTTTAGAGTTTTTAGATTAGAGTATTAGCTTACAGTTTTTGTTGAAGTTTTTTTATAGTTTAGAGTTTTAGATTAGAGTCTTAGCTTAGAGTTTTTGTTAGACTTATATTTTAGTTTATTTTTATTTATGTGTTTAGAATTTTAGCTTAGAGACTTAGATTATAGTTTTTTTTGTATTTCTATTTTAGTTTAGTTATATTTAATTTTTTTGATTTTTAAAATTTATTCTTATCTTATATTTTTAGTTTAGTTTTACTTAATAGTTTAGAGTTTTAGCTTAGAGTCTCAGCTTAGAGTTTTTGTTAGAGTTCTAGTTTAGTTTAGTTTTAGTTAAGAGTTTAGTGTTTTTAGCTTAGAGTCTTAGTTTAGAGTTTTTGTTGAAGTTCTAGTTTAGTTTTAGTTTAGAGTTTTAGCTTATACTTAGAGTTTTAATTATAGTTATATTTTATTTTAGTTTTAGTTAATAGTTTAGAGTTTTTATATTAGATTATTATCTTAGTTTTATTTATATTTATATTTTAATTTAGTTTTAATTAAGAGTTTAGAGTTTTACCATAGAGTCTTAGCTTAGAGTTTTAGTTAGAGTTAAAGTTTAGTTTAGTTACAGTTAAGAATTTAGAGTTTTACCTTAGAGTCATAGCTTAGAGTTTTACTTAAAGTTATAGTTTTGTTAAGTTTTAGTTAAAAGTTTAGAGTTTTAACTGATTCTTGTCTTAGAGTTTTTGTTAGAGTTGTAGTTTAGTTTAGTTTTAGTTAAGAGTTTCGAGTTTTACCTTAGAGTATTAGCTTAGATTTTTTGTTATAGTTCTAATTTAGTTTAATTTTATTTAAGAATTTGATGTTTTTCCGTTGAGTTTCAGTTAGAGTTCTAGTTTAGTTTACTTTTATTTAAGAGTTTACTGTTTTACCTTAGAATCTTAGTTTAGAATTTTTGTTAGAGTTCTAGTTTATTTTAATTTGAGTTAAGAGTTTATAGTTTTTTAGCTTAGAGTCTTATTTTGGACTTTTTTCTATAGATCTATTGTGGTTTAGTTTTATTTAGTTATTTATTGCTTTTAGCTTAGAGTAATATCGTATAGGGTTTTATGTATTTTTAGTTTAGTGTATTTTTTTTTAAGAGTTTATAGTTTTAGCTTATATTCTTAGATTAGAGTGGTTTTTAGAGTTGAAGTTTAGTTTAGTAATAGTTAAGAGTTTAGAGTTTTTAGCTTAGAGTCGTAGTTTAGAGTTTTTGTTAGAGTTCTAGTTTAGTTTAGTTAAGAGTTTAGAGTTTTATCATAGAGTCATAGCTTAGAGTTTTTGTTGAAGTTGAAGTTTTTTTTAGTCATAGTTAAGAATTTAGAGTTTTTAGCTTCGAGTCTAAGCTTAGAGTTTTAATTAGAGTTATAGTTTATTTCAGTTTTAGTTAAGAGTTTAGAGTTTTATGTTAGAGTCTTAGCTTAGAGTTTTTGTTGAAGTTCTAGTTTAGTTAAGAGTTTAGAGTTCTACCTTAGAGTCTTAGCTTAGAGTTTGACTTAGAGTTGAAGTTTAGTTTAGTTATAGTTAAAGGGTTTAGAGTTTTAGCTTGGAGTCTTAGCTTAGAGTTTTAGTTAGACTAACAGCTTAGTTTAGTTTTAGTTAAGAGTTTATAGTTTTAAGTTGAAGTCTTAGCTCAGAGTTTTATTTAGAGTTCTGTCTTGGTTTAGTGTTAAGTAAGAGTTTTGGGTTTTTCCTTAAAATCCTAGATTAAAGTTTCTTTTATACTTGAAGTTTAGGGTAATTTAGTTTTAGTTAATATTTTATAGTTTTAGATTAGACTCTTATCTTAGAGTTTTAGTTAGAGTTATTGTTCAGTTTAGTTTTAGTTAAGAGTTATAGCTTAGAGGTTTAGTCTAGAATCTTAGCTTAGATATTTAGTTAGAGTTGAAGTTTAGTCTAAACTAGCATAACCACAAAATTCCACAATATTGCATAGAAATACCAAAACCATAGGTTAGATTAGGTTAGGTTAGGTTAGAGGTTAGGTTTCTCCACGTTTAAGTTAGGTTAGATTAGGTTAGCTTATCATGAGCGCTCATGAGCGTTAGGTTAGGCTAGATCAAGTTAGGTTAGGTTAAGTTAGGTTAGGTTAGCCTTCGTACGTGCGCGTACGTAGGCTAACCTAACTTAACCTAACCTAACTTGATCTAGCCTAACCTAACCTAACCATACTCGCCGGAAAATCCCCCCATGTCGACTTTGTACCAGTTAGATTAGGTTAACTTATCATGAGCGATCATGATAAGCTAATCTAACATAACTTAAACGTGGAGAAACCAAACCTCTAACCTAACCTAAACTAATCTAACCAAAGGTTTTGGTATTTCTATGCAATATTGTGGAATTTTGTGATTATGCTAGTTTAGACTAAACTTCAACTCTAACTAAATCTCTAAGCTAAGATTCTAGGCTA
This sequence comes from Artemia sp. Qi Xiang Cuo, assembly GCF_049724085.1. Taxonomy (NCBI): domain Eukaryota; kingdom Metazoa; phylum Arthropoda; class Branchiopoda; order Anostraca; family Artemiidae; genus Artemia; species Artemia sp. Qi Xiang Cuo. Next base: position 74,868,542 of record NC_142798.1, read on the forward strand.
AACCTCTAAGCTATAACTCTTAACTAAAACTAAACTAATTAATAACTCTAACTAAAACTCTAAGCTAAGACTCTAAGCTAAAACTATAAACTCTTAACTATAACTAAACTAAACGAAACTTCAACCCTAATTAAAACTCTAATCTAAGACTTTAAGGTAAAACTCAAAACTCTTAACTAAAACTAAACTAAACTAGAACTCCAACTAAAACTCTAAGCTATGACTTTAAATTAAAACTCTAAACTCTTAACTAAAACTAAATTAAGCTAGAACTCTAACTAAAACTCTAAGCTAAGACTCCAAGCTAAAACTATAAACCCTTAACTATAACTAAACTAAACTTCAACTCTAAGTAAAACTCTAAGCTAAGACTCTAAGGTAGAACTCAAAACTCTTAACTAAACTAAACTAGAGCTTCAACAAAAACTCTAAGCTAAGACTCTAAGATAAAACTCTAAACTCTTAACTAAAACTAGACTAAACTAGAACTCTAAGTAAAACTCTGAGCTAAGACTCTAAGCTAAAAACTCTAAATTCTTAACTGTGACTAAACTAAACTTCAACTTCAACAAAAACTCTAAGCTATGACTCCATGATAAAACTCTAAACTCATAACTAAACTAAACTAGAACTCTAACAAAAACTCTAAACTACGACTCTAAGCTAAAAACTCTAAATTCTTAACTACAAATAAACTAAAATTAAAATATAACTATAACTATAAACTAATACTATAATATAAAACTCTAAACTCGTAACTAAAACTAAAATAAAATAGATCTATAAAAAAAAATATAATATAATACTATAAGCTAAAAATATAAACTATTAAATAAAAATAAACTAAACTATAACTTCAACAAAAACTCTAATCTAATAATCTAAGATAAAAACTCTAAACTCTTAACTAAAACTAAACTAAACTATAACTCTAACTAAAACTCTAAGCTAAGACTCTAAGCTAAAACTGTAAACTCTTAACTAAAACTAAACTAAACTAGAACTCTAACTAAAACTTTAAGCTATGACTCTAAGGTAAAACACCAAACCCTTAACTAAAACTAAACTAAACTAGAACTCTAACAAAAGCTCTAAGCTAAGACTCTAAGCTAAAAAACTCTAAACTCTTAACTAAAACTAAACTAAACTAAAACTCTAAGCTAAGTCTCGAAGGTAGAACTCCAAACGCTTAACTATATCTAAACTAAACTAGAACTCTAACAAAAACTCTAAGCTAAGACTCTAAGCTAAAATTCTAAAATATTAACTATTACTAAACTAAACTTCAACTCTAACAAAAACTCTAAGCTAAGACTTTAAGGTAAAAATCTAAACTCTAAACTGAAACTAAACTAATATAGAACTTCAACAAAAAAAAACTCTAAACTAAGACTCTAAGCTGAAAACTCTAAACTCTTAACTAAAACTAAAATAAACTACAACTCTAAAAAAAACTCTAAGATAAGACTCTAAGCTAAATCTATAAACTCTTAACTAAAAATAAACTAAACTAGAACTCTAACTAAAACTCTAATCTATGTTTCCATGGTAAAACACCAAACTCTTAACTAAAAGTAAACTAAACTATAACTCTAACTGAAACTCAAAGGTAAAACATCAAACTCTAAACTAAAATTAAACTAAACTAGAACTCTAACAAAAACTCTAAGCTAAGACTCTAAGCTAAAACTCTAAACTCTTAAGTAAAACTAAACTAAACAAAAACTCTAAGCTAAGACTCTATGGTAAAACACCAAACTCTTAACTAAAAGTAAACTAAACTAGAACTCTAACTGAAACTCAAAGGTAAAACATCAAACTCTAAACTAAAATTAAACTTAACTAGAACTCTAACAAAAACTCTAAGCTAAGACTCTAAGCTAAAACTCTAAACTCTTAACTAAAACTAAACTAAACTAGAACTCTAACAAAAACTCTAAGCTAAGACTCTAACCTAAAACTCTAAACTCTTAACTAAAACGAAACTAAACTAGAACTCTAATTAAAACTCTAAGTCTAAGCTAAAACTTTAAACTAAACTAGAACTTCAACAAAAAACTCTAAACTAAGACTCTAATCTAAAAACTCTAAACTCTTAACTAAAACTAAACTAAACTAGAACTTTATCAAAAACTCTAAGATAAGACTCTAAGCTAAAACTCTAAACTCTTAACTAAATTTAAACTAAACTAAAACTCTAAGTTAAGTCACTAAGGTAAAACTCCAAACTCTTAACTATAACTAAACTAAACTATAACTCTAACAAAAACTCTAAGCTAAGACTCTAAGTTAAAACTCTAAACTCTTAACTATTACTAAACTAAACTAGAACTCTAACAAAAACTCTAAGCTAAGACTCTAAGCTAAAACTCTAAACTCTTAACTATAAGTAAACTAAACTAGAACTCTAACAGAAACTCTAAGCTAAGACTCTAAGCTAAAATTATAAACTCTAAACTATAACTAAACTAAACTAGAACTCTAACTAAAACTCTAAGCTATGACTCCAAGGTAAAACTCTAAACTCTTAACTATAACTTTACTAAACTAGAACTATAACTAAAACTCTAAGCTAAGTCTCTAAGCTAAAACTCTAAACTCTTAACTAAAACTGAACTAAACTAAAACTCTAAACAAAACTCTAAGCTAAAACTTGAAACTCTTAACTAAAACCTAACTAAACTACAACATTACGTAAAACTCTAAGCTATGATTGTAAGCTAAAACTCTAAACTCTTAACTAAAACTAAACTAAACTTCAGCTCTAACTAAAACTCTAAGCTAAGACTCTATGGTAAAACTACAAAATCTTAACTAAAGCTAAACTAAACTATAACTCTAACAAAAACTCTAAGCTTAGACTCTAAACTAAAAAACTCTAAACTCTGAACTAAAACTAAACTAAACTAAAACTCTAAGCTAAGTCTCTAAGGTAAAACTCCAAACTCTTAGCTATATCTAAAATAAACTAGAACTCTAACAAAAACTCTAAGCTAAGACTCTAAGCTAAAACTATAAACTCTTAACTATGACTAAACTAAACTTCAACTTTAACAAAAACTCTAAGCTAAGACTCTAAGCTAAAACTCTAAACTCTTAACTAAAACTAAACTAAACTTGAACTCTAACAATAACTCTAAGCTAAGACTCTAAGCTAAAACTCTAAACTATTAAATAAAACTAAACTAAACTAGAACTCTAACTAAAACTCTAAGCTATGACTCTAAGGTAAAACACCAAACTCTTACCTAAAAATAAACTAAACTTGAACTCTAACAAAAACTCTAAGCTAAGACTCTAAGCTAAAACTCTTAACTCTTAACTATAACTAAACTAAACTTCAACTCTAACTAAAACTCTAAGCTACGACTCTAAGGTAAAACTTTAAACTAATAACTAAAAATAAACTAAACTTCAACTCTAACTAAAACTCTTAGCTAAGACTCTAAGCTAAAACTCTTAACTAAAACTAAACTAAACTAGAACTCTAACAAAAACTCTAAGCTAAGACTCTAGGCTAAAAACCCTAAACTCTTAACTAAAACTAACCTAAACTAGAACTCTAACAAAACTCTAAGCTAAGACTCTAAGCTAAAACTCTAAACTCTTAACTAAAACTAAAGTAAACTTCAGCTCTAAATAAAACTAACCTAAGACTCTAGGCTAAAACTCTATGCCAGTGGGTTAAAGAAAAAACCTGAAAAATGTTGGATAATTTCTAAGTATAAACAATTCAGTCCGAAAAAACTTAAAAAATCAATAAGCAAGAGGGAATGGAAGGCCTTGGTGGGGCTTTGGGGGTGCGGGGGGCCCAGGGGACCTTTGGGGGCCGGGGGGTTCCGTCAGGGTTGGGGTAGGGGGATCGGGGCCCTTTGGGGTTGGGGTAGAGGACCTCACAATACTGTTCAAATACAACTTGTGTATTATAACGACCATAAGAGTTTCACCCTCAAATCCTCTTCTAAAACATCTTCTAAAATCATCTTTTAAAATGTCTCTAACTGTTTCGCCGAAATAATTCCCCTTTCTTGAATCAATAATTCCCCTTAGAAACAATAAAGTAATTCCCCTTTCGTGAATCAATAATTCCCCTTAGAAACAACAAATTAATTCCCCTTTCTTGAATCAATAATTGCCCTTAGAAACAACAAATTAATTCCCCTTTCGTGAATCAATAATTCTCCTTAGAAACAACAAATTAATTCCCCTTTTGTGAATCAATAATTCCTCTTAGAAACAACAAATTAATTCCCCTTTCGTGAATCAATAATTCCTCTTAGAAACAACAATTTAATTCCACTTTTGTGACAAATCAATAAACCTTGACATCACCCGTTAGACATTAAAAAACTTCGCCCAGAAACAATTCTCCTGGACGAACACAGAAGACATAAATAAGCTTCGCCCGGAAACAATGCTCCTGGGTGAACTCCAAAGACATTAATAAACTTCGCCCGGAGACAATTCTCCTTGGAAATACATCAAAGTGAGAAAAATCCTGTTTTTTCATTCTCAGTGAGAAAAACGTGTTCTCCCTGGGGATTCCATGCCCATATATGGTGTGGGATCGGGACTGACAGCACAGGTGTTCTCCCTAGGGACTCTATGCCCATATTTGGTGTTCGTACGGGACCTCCTGACCCCTTTCTACTTGCATGCCTCTTTAATTACATAGATATGTACGACATTGTTTCCTATGCCTCTTTTAGATGAACAAAATTGGTGCTTTACTTAAAACGAATCATAATACAAATATTTTTATATATCTATAACAGCCTCAGAAGGGGAATATAAATACGTATTGTTTCGTACGCCTCTTTTAGATGGACAAAATATTCAACAGGTACGGCAAAATAATTTTCAGGTCTGTCATCAGCATGAAAAACTGCATTAGAAAAAGAGATCATAATGCCAAATAACCATGTCTTGCTATTGTGTTATATCAATTATGAAAAATAACAAAATTGAAAAAGTTTTTCTATGAACAGTAAAAAAGAAAAATATTACAAGGAATAAAAGAATAAAACCTAAAAGAAAACAACATTGCAATACCAAATTTTAAACAGATGCAAACAGCAATAATTGTGTTGCCAACTTCCACCCTTTCTTCAATAGCCCCCTATGAGGCTTTTTTTTTTTGTATTTATTAAAGATAAACTTTGGGAACTACCATCACTAGCAGTAAAGTGGCGTCAACAATTGTTAACGTTCAATGCAGGCATGTCTGCAAGGAATTATTTCGAGGGGGGAATGTTATATTTTTGTAGAAAACAGGCAATAATTATTTCATGCTTCACATTCTTTGTTAAGACACTTGTTGATACTAAGGAGAATTTCTCGGATAAAAAAGTAACTGTTCGGATTGTTCAAGTGAATATAACTATCAGAGAAAAAAAAATTCAAAAGCAAATTAATGTTTTAGAGAGCCAAATGGGTATAACAATCCTGGCACCCCAGATTCATTGCCAGAACTGGAGCGACCTCCTTTGCGAAAAATTGACCAGTATCTGGCCCCTGACTGTCCTTGCTGCAACATGAGTAAAAGATTTACAATAGCCCTATTAGCAAGTATAGGTAAGGTCATTTACCTATAATCCTTATATTTATTTATTTTTTATTTATTTTTTTGTAATTTAACATGAGGCCCTTCTGGTGAGGCCCTTCTGATCCAATTTCTTTCAGAAGCTCGTACAATTTGAACTTTTTGTTAAATTAGCATCACTAAGAAAAAGATAAAGAAAATCCTTAGCTCCTTGAAAAAAAAACGGAACAAAAATTAGTGTTTTTTGGTCCTTTTTTCGAGTTCACAGATTTGTAAATTAAAGTTTTCCTAAAAATGGTATTTAAGTATTTTCAAAGACCACGCTGCCTTTCCATGACATGTAAATAACAGTTCCGTGAGAACAAATTCTTGCATTAGACAGTAAAAATAATAAAAAAATATCTGTATATTTCGGTCACATACACAGTTTATCTGCCGAGGACGTTCACTGTGTATGTGACCGAAATGTCCGGAAATTTTGTTATTGTTTTCACTCTCTGATAAAAGGCCCCATTGAACTTTTATTTGTTCAAAAATAGTATTAAACACCTGCAAACCTGGCATGATTAATTTTTTTTCCGAAAGAAAAAATGAGAATACGTTTCTCAAAATGAATGGAAAGAGTAACTTGTAAACCATGCACTACTTGTCCAAACAACGTTTACAAAAGGAATGATTTCTTCTTCAGCTTTCAGTTGTTGCCTCTTTCTCCTCTTTCAGAAAAAAGAATCCTCTTTCTGACAAAAAGAAACTAGAAAATGACCTAAATAACTGTAACTGTAACTGTTTCAAATATTTTTGAGAAGCTCATAATTTTTAGTTGATAGCCAATCACAAACATATAAGAAGCGGATCATTTGCGATTTAGCATGTGAGGATAAAGATTAAAAAACTACCAGTGTCACTGACAGGTCGCATCTGTCGACATTTTTGAAGAAATTAGAAATTTAAAAAAAGTTAGTTGATGTGATGCGCTAAATTAAAGCATTCAAGCTGAAATTTTTCTGTGATTGATGATTAATTAGTTATTTTAAATACTCATTCCAATTAAAAATCTTGTGTGCCGAAAATGGTTTGGGATAGTTTGGGAAAATCTTAAAAGATTAAGTAGGCCAATTAACTTTAGCCTGGTCGGCCAACTGATGACAGTATTTTGCTTTCATTGCCCTCCCCTTTAGCCTGGTCGGCCAACTGATGCCTGGATTAACCTGGATTAACATATAAGAAGCTGGATTAACTGAATTAACTTTAGCCTGGTCGGCCAACTGATGCCTGGATCAACCTGGATAAACATATAAGAAGCTGGATTAACTAAATTAACTTTAGCCTGGTCGGCCAACTGATGACAGTATTTTGCATTCATTACCCACCCCTGCATTTTAAAGTTTCAAAAAACACAACCATGCAACAGTTTAAGGTAGGCTGCAAATAGCAACTAAGCAAAGCTAAGATTCGGTACAAAACTACCGAACTAATGAAATACGTGGGGACTTACCTTTTCAACACCAGTACCCGTTTCTAACTCAGATTAAATAAAAAAAACAAGTTTTTTTAACTGAAAGTAAGGAACGACGTTAAAACTTAAAACGAACAGAAATTATTCCTTATATGAAAGGGGGTTCCCCCTCCTTAACGCCTCGCTCTTTACGCTAAAGTTTTTTATTGTTTAAAAAAATAGAGTTGTGAGAAAGTCAAAATTTATCGTAAAGAGCGAGGCGTTAAGGAGGGGACAGCCCCTTTCATATACGTAATAATTTCTGTTCGTTTTAAGTTTTAACGTCGTTCTTTACTTTCAGTTAAAAAAAAAACTTGTTTTTTTTATTTAATTTTTGAACGTTTTTGAATAAATGCAGGTTTTGATCTTGGCTCACCCTACATGAATAATTAAAACAAAATTTGCATTTAATTTACTTTTATTTGGTTAAATGGATTTCTCGAAACTTGTTTAATTTTATTTACGAACGTTTTTATTAGTAATAAATATATGTAACTTACGAATTAACTTACGTAACGAACTTCTATATTCTTATATTTTTAATACGCATATTAGGGGGTTCGCCTCCTAGTCAATACCTTGCTCTTTAAGCTAAAGCTCGACTTTTGTTCCAATTCATTAAAAATGACCGCTTAATCACAAAGGCCGTTAATTAGAATAAATAGCTCTTATGAAAGTACTAAAAAATCTTTGGCTTAAAGAACGAGGTATTGACTAGGGGGTGAACCCAATCATATATGTAATATTTTCTGTTCGTTTAAAGTTTTGATGTTGCTGCTGTTGCAGCTGAAAAACTTGTTTTTTTATATCTAATTTCTGATCTTTTTTTAAATAATGCTGGGAAGGCCGGTGTCCCCTTCATAGCAATGTCCCTTACCCAATGAAAATTTCCTTCATGGAAAGATCCTCCCAAATAACCCCCGACCAACCCCCCCCCCCCCTTAAAGAAAAAATCTCCCCTGAAAACGTCTGTATACTTCCCAATAACCAATACTATATCTGCCATCAGCGGTCCAATTACCCTGGAACGCGTATTTTGGCAGAAACTTTCTCAAAATGCCTTTGAAACCAACTTGAGACTTCGAAACCTATTTTTAATCCTTAAAAACATCTAATAATAACATTGCACTACTAATTACCGATTTTCATGTATGTATTGGAATAAATTAATTTAAAATCAGTGTTCCAACGTTGAAGCCAAGTTTCGCGTTCAAGAGAGATCTGACTTGTCTACCCGTAAAAAGATCTAATGTCGTGTATGTTTATAGGTTCTCTGGAGCACTTGCACCGCGGTCCGGGTTTTTATAATGGGTGTGATAGGGAAAGATCATACTGCTAATTATATAAACTGTGCCACGAACTGTTTGATAAGTTTCCTATACTCTTTGGTTTATTGGTAAATGCAACCTCAGCAATTTTGGCTTCAGAAAGGAAGATAATGTACTTACACACTGACGGTGCTGTCATTAATTTCAGTTAGGCTGATAAAGTCAGGAAAGTTATTTGGTTTCTTAATGTCAGTCATGCTTTCGATTTGTTCACGGCATATACCCAAACTGAGCCCTATCAGTTACTTATGTTATTTGTATTTTGTATATTATTTTAAACTCACTTAATCGTCATAATCAACATCCCCAAATTCATTTAATAGCTCTGTCCTGGACGTATAGTCCCTAGCGAAAGGTATGGGTGTATCACTTATTTCTTATGATAATTTGTCTCTAATCACTGTAAAACGTTTTTGATATATATATATTTTTTTTTTTTTTTTTTTTTTTTTTTTTTTTTTTTTTTAGTCAAGCCTCTTCAAAATAAATGTTAAGTTTAACACAGAAAAGGTATTCGTCGTTCTGTAGAGCAAGGGCTCAGTTCAAAGAGTTTTTAAAGTTAACCTGGGACATAGAGGTTCAAAAGTTGATCTAGAGTATAAGTTACTCGTAAGGCGGATATTACATATCTAAGCCTCGTAGTCGGCGACTCTTCCAGAAACTAGAAGGCTTCCCGTCCGTCTCTTTCAGCGCCAGATTTCTAGTGCCTAAGACAGCCGAATATCACGTAGACTTCGTGTTAATCGACGACTAGGCCTAGTAGCTGAACTGTGTACGGCATTAGCACTTAAAAAAAATTTTGTATGCCTTTTGCCTATTTACGTCTTTTCTCAGCAGTACAAATAAAATGACTTGAGAGAATTTGCTACAAGGTTTATTGTTTTATTTAATTCATTTAAAACTGCGAAAACACACTAACTCCCAACGGAGAGCAGAGCTCGTAATGCGGAGAGCAGATCTTGTGCAAAGTATCTTCTTGGCCTCTCACCTTCTCTAAGTAATTCATGGGCCAATAGGAGGTACAGTATCTTAGACCCTAATCCGGCCATTGGCAGATACACGGTGTCTTATTTTGAAGTATGTATTGCATCACTTTTGTTGGCATTATTATTTTGGTGCAGGGTCGTATCCAAGATTTTTTTTTCGAGGTGGGTTTACAAAAGGGTTTTTTCGGGAGGATTTAGGCTACGAAAAAAAATTAATAACGCATGAAAAATTTGTTTATACTCATTTTTCTTATGTTTTTACGAGTTGAAAAAACTCAAAGGAGGGGGATCAAACCGCCTAACTGCGCTTTTGATATGGCCTTGTTTTGGCGGTATGCTTTTCGGAATTTGGTTATTTTTAAACGTGCTTGTATTATGTTGCGAGTTTCAATTTTGTTGTTGTCATTTTCATTCTTTGTCTGTTTTATATAATATTTCCTTTGCCATTGTATTATTACTGGTCGTAACAAAATAAAGCTGAACTATTCTTTAAGGCAAATTTAAATAAATAAGCCCTTCTATTCTTGAGGCATATTAAAAAAACAAAAAAAATGTTACTCCCTTTCACTTGAGCATATAAGGGGGAGTCTATTTCAGTTTTAAAAGTGGAGAGTTGAGGCGTGCGCTCCCTCGTTTACAAGATAATTTCTGTTCGGCGTGAAGTTTATTATCGTTCGTCACTTGCATTTCAATTGCCTTGAATTTAGGTTCTATTTATGTTTTCTATCTTGTTGAGGGTGTTTTAGGGAGTCTTCAGAAAATTTGGCTTTTTATTATTTTATTCTTTCTAAATATGGTAACTATTTTAACTTCCAATCTGACACCATGCGATGCCACAATTAGTCTCTGGGTCAGATAAGTAAGGATGGGACCTTGTTACTCTGCAATAAGTTCTAACTCATATAAAGAGTCTTTAGAACTTACTAACTAATTTGGTAGACCCCACTCTCCTTCTTTTGTTACCGTTAGTTTGATTTCAGCAGCCCTAGCAATTACAGAATCAGGAGGATAAAGGACTAGAAATAAATCCGAACTTAAAAAAGAACCCTCATTTGAAAATAAGACAATGCAGTTCCAACTTATAGATCAGTTAAACTGCAAGATTGTCCTATACTTACGTGCGAGGGGATGTCCACTTATTGGTTTACTTATCGGAGTGCCACGTGTATCGCAAGCCTTCAAAGTCCTAAAAACGCTTGGTTTTTGCAAGCCTGGACAGTTCCGCAGCGCAGGGCACATTTTCGTCATGCTTGGCAGGTTCAACCTTGCGGACGTGATTTCTGAAAGCCGGTAACCTCTCACTTAAGTGTTAAAATGTGTACTTTAATTCAATTAATTTGTTTTTATGACGTATTTCCGCAAGCCAACCACATTATTAATTTTTTCGATAGAACAAAACAACCATACCTTTTGAAAACCATGTTAACTAGTGCTGCCGTTTTATTTGTTTTATTTTCAAGTGATATCTTTGAACTCTGTATTAAAACGAGTTTTTTTTCCATAACAAAAAAAAAATAAAAAATGTCGTGCAGTTTTGCGGCTTTAGGATAAGATAATACCACAGAAAAAGAGAGAGTTTACTTCTTCAAAATCTTTCGTTATTGTCTTTTCTTTAGCTGTCTACTATGTCCCATATAAGAAAGAAAAACTAGGTTTTAAAATGCAGAGTTATTTGTCTGTCGAAAAACTCCAATTTTTTCTTTCTATGTCAGTTAAAATTTGTACGATATTTCAAATAAAAAATTCAGTTAAAAGTGAAAACCTTACCTGTATTTACGTCTGAAAAACTACCAATCTATAACCAAATCTGAAGATTCATCGGTAGCTAAAGATTTTATCTTTGAATTTATTTTTCATAATAGGTTTTTTTTCTGGTTATCTCGCTACAAGCATAAATGAAATAATCTAATAAATTTCCTAGTTCAAAGAAATATTTTCGACGAACATAAGATGTCTAGTAATTGATGTTTTGTAAAGAAAGTTTAGAACAAAGGTGTTTTTTTCATTTCCCTTTTGTGAAAAGCTTTCAAACAGTTCGTGGTAACGAAATGCAAGTAAAGAGCGACTCGGCTCGAATAGTTACCGAAACTCTTAAAGCGGAATTTTGGTATCAATAGATACATCAAACGAATCAGCTTATTATGCTGATTCCAAATACATAGTATTCGTTAAGTTTAGTTTTACTCATAAAATTTACGAGCCTGAGAAAATGTGCTTACTTTTTGAAACGGGACGGAAGCACCCCCTAAAATTCAAGGAATCTTAATGTAAATCTCAACATCAGATTCAGCGTACCAGGAAACCCTATTGTAGAATCGTCAATCTCCTTTATCCAAAAACGTGGAATTTTACTATTTTTAGCTAGGAGAAAGATCCCGGATGCGTGTTAATTTGTTTTAATTTTTTTTATTTTCCCTCAGGGGTGATCGTATCAAAACAATGGTCCTAGGAGATCGGAAACAAAATTAGAATTTCTAGTGCCTTTTTTAAGTGATCAAAAAGATTAGAGGGCAACTGGCCCTCCTCCCACGCCCGTTTCCCCCCAAAGTTATCTGATCAAAATTTTGAGATAGCCAATTTGTTCAGAATAGTTAAAAGATCAAATAAGTATGTCCTTAGAGGTAAAATGACCCTCAAATATCCGTTGGGAGGGGCCTGTTTTTAATGAAATTTGCCCATTGTTTACGTGTAGTATTTGTTATTGGGAAATATACATACTTTCTTAGGGGGGATTTTGTGCTTGGGGCGGATTTCCATAAGGAGAATCTTCCTTGGGGGGGGGGAGGGGGGAGTTTCTGAGGAGTGAATTTTCCAGGGGTTATTTTACACTGGGGATATTTGATATAATTCCTATACAAAATTGTTTTTAACTGTCATACATTCTCTTTGTCCACTCAATTTAGCATTTGGAGATGTTCTGGGGGAATTTATCCGGGGGCTATTTTTCGCGGGTTTTGATTTCCAGGAAAAAAACTCCACGGAAGGGGGCATTTCTGGAGTGATCGAGAAACCAATTAGAAATTATAGTCTTTTTCAAATGAAAGTATGCTAAGGAAAATTTTTCATGTTCGCAAGAAATTTTATAAGGGGGAATTTTCAGCGACGATGGAACTTTCTGGAGGGAATTTGACGGGGATTTATTTTACGTTGGAGGAAATTACCACAGAGGAGTTTCTTGTGATGAGGAGGGGGGGGGGTATATTTCATGGAGGGTGAGCCAAATTTACCGGTAATATTTGAAAAAGAATCAGAAATTAGGTTTTTTTAAAAATATGTTTTTTACTGAAAGTAAGGAGCATCATTAAAACTAAAAACAAACGGCCATTGTTCCGTATATGAAAGGTTGCCCCTCCTCAATACCTTGCTCTTTACGCTAAACTTTGACTGTTTGTCCTACTTTTTTAACAACGGCTATTGAAATACAGGGGCAGTTTAATTAGAATAGGATCCTTTTTTAAAATTGCTAATAGTTTTAGCATAAAGAACAAGGTTTTGAGGAGGGGGTAACCCTTCATATAAGAAATAAGTTCTGTTCCTTCTGAGTTTTAATTTTTCTTCTTACTTTCAGTTAAAAAAAACTTGTTGTTTTTATTTAATTCTTAAATGGGAACACAAATCCAGACAAAACTTATGCTTTGTCGAGGAAAGATAAATGTGCTGAAGTATAACTATAATCTGTAAATATGTGGAAGACAGAGGCAGTTTCAGAAGAGGGACAGAGGGAGAACTTGCCCTGGGTGCAGAAATCTTTAGGCTTTAAATTTCAAATAAATAATCTAACGGTTATATGTAATTTTGAATTTTTACAAAAATAGATTAGACGGCATAGTAAATAAATTTTGTTTTAGCGTTTGTTAAACACGGTCTGTTTATTTCTGCACTGAGGGTAGACGAGTGGAGGTATAGGCCGAAATATTTACACTGGCTGGAACTATCCTCGTTTTTCTTCGTTAGGCACATCTTTTCTCATATTATTCATCGGTGTACGTAGCCATAATACTGGGAATAACCAATTGTTTCCGGTTATGAATATGTAAAATTAACAGTCCGATATTTAATTTAATAATATAAGCAAGGTCACAAACAAGAACATCCAAAATATAGATTAAATCCTTATGTAAATTTATTATAAATTTCTGGATCCTGAAGAACCCTTTCACAGATTTTAAAAGCCCCAACTACGAAAACACGAAATGTCTTACTTTTTGCTTTACATATAGGCCTACGTGCTTATTTTTTTCATTGTTTTGAGAGGGGTCTCATTCTAATGGGAATCATAAGTAACAGCAGAAAATGATCAGGAGGCAACTAAACCCCCTTTAACATCTTTTGAATCCTTCCCCGAAGATAGCACTCGAAGGACTGATTGAAGGATAGTGACCTTGAGGAAGACCACGGAAGTGGTGAATTGACAACTTCAACCGCAAGCTCATCGTACAACTCTCCACAGTAACACAAGACAGATCTTCATTTCCAACCCTTGATTATGCCCCGTGTAAAGAAATAGCCCCGATTATGAAACATGTCGATTCATAACTTCGACCAAAATCACATCAACAACTCTCCAAAACAGCAAAAGACGATCTTCGCATTGATCCCTGGATTAGGCCCTGTCAAAAAGAGCGGCTCCAAGCCGTCCTGCGAGCATGGACATAATTTAAGAAAATAAAAGATTGCATTCACTCGATTGTCTGCAAAGAAATCGAACAAGAACGCCTCTCTTGAGAGCATGTTTTTTTCTAATATCCCCTACTTATCATAGGCAGCGCAATAGCGCTGCCTAAGTAAAGAACCGTGTTGGCAAAATATATTATTTATTTTTGTTTTTTGTTTTTTGTTTTGTTTTTGTCTCTTTTAGACCAGGGCAGTTCGTATCGAAGGAGTTGTCGTAGAAACTTCGAAAAGGGCTCATTCGATTGGAAATTGGAAGGGCTTGTGCCCTGTTTAATAGCCGAAAGTGATTGGAAGGCAACTAACACCCCTTCCACGTCCACCATTTCCCCAAATCCATCCAATCAAAATTTTGAGATAGCCATTTTGTTCAAATTAGTTGAAATATTTGGAAATTATGTCTTTGAGCAGGACAATCCCCCCAAAGCCATTGGGGCAAGGGTTGAAAGTTATGCCCTGAGGGCATATAAGGTTCTTGTAGAAACCGTTTTCGTAGAAACTTCAAAAAGGGTTCATTCAATTAGAAATTCAAAGGGCTATGACCCTTTTTAATAGTCAAAAGTGATTTGAGGGTAACTAGCCCCCCTCTCACACTCACCATTTCCCAAAACACATCCAATCAAAATTTTGAGATAGACATTTTTTCCAGCGTAGTTGAAAGTTCTGTACAAGGGGTCTTTGAGGATGACCCCCCCCCCCCAGAGCCCACAGAGCAAGGGTTGTAAGTTATAAACTGGGGGCAAATAAGGTTTTTATAGAGAGCATTGTCGTAAAAACTTAAAAACTTCAAAAAGGGCTCATTCGATTGGAAATTGAAAGGGCTAGTGCCCTTTTTGATAGTTGAAAGTCATTGGAGGACAACTAGCCCCCTCTCACGCCCCTCATTTCCCCAAACACATCCAATCAAATTTTTTGAGATATCCATTTTGTTCAATGTAGTTGAAAGTTCTGGAAATTAGGTCTTTGAGGATAATAACCACCTCAGAGCCCTCTTGGAAAGCGTTGTAAGTTATGCCCTGGGGGCATATAAGGTTTTTATAGTAAGACATTGTCGTAGAAACTTTAAAAGGAACTCATTTGACTGGAAATTGAAAGGGCCCACCATTTCCCCAAACACATCCAATCCCAATTTAAAACGTAGTTTAAAGTTCTAGAAATTAGGTCTTTGAGGACGACAACCCCTCCACAACCCGCAGGGCAAGGGTTGTAAGCTATGCCTTGGTGGCCTGTAAGGTTTTTATAGAAAATCTTGTCGTAGAAAGTTCAAAAAGGGCTTATTCAATTGGAAATTGAAAGGGCTAGTGCCCTTTTTAAGGGCACTTAAAAAGTGATTGGAGGGCAACTAACCCCCCTCTCACACCCACCATTTCCCCAAACACATTCAATCAAAATTTTGGGATTGCCATTTTGTTCAATGTTGTTAAAAGGTCCGGAAATTGTGTCTTTGAGGATGACAAATCCCCTAGGACTAAAGTTTTAAGTTATGCCCTCGGGGAATATAAGATTTTTATAGAAAGCGTTGTGGTAGAAAATTCAAAAAAGGCTCATTTAATTGCGAATTGAGAGGGCTAGTCCCATTACTAATAGTCAAAAGCGATCGGAAGGCGAATGCCCCCCCCCCGCCCATGATTTCCCCAAACACTTCCAATCAACATTTTGATATAGCAATTTTGTTGAGCGCAGTTGAAGGGTCTGGAAATTATGTCTTTGAGTATGACAACCATCCCCCTCCCATAGCCCTCAGTACAAGGGTTGTAAGTTATGCCCTTGGGCAATATAAGGTCTTTATAGAAAGTTTTGTCGTAAAATCTTCAAAAAGGGCTTATTTGATATGAAATTGAGAGGACTAGTGCCTTTCTTATTAGTAGAAAGTGATGAGAGGGTAAATAACCCCCCCCCCCCCCTCCCCGCCACTGCCAACATTTCCACAAACATATCCAATCAGAATTTTGAGGTAGCTATTTTGTTGAACTTATTTGAAAGGTCTGGAAATTATGACTTTGAGGATAATAAATCCCCTCCCCCCAGCCCTCAGATCAAGGGTTGTAAGTTATGCCTTGGGGGCATGTAAGGTTCTTATAGAAAGCATAGTCATATAAACTTTAGAGGGGACTTATTGGATTGGTAATCAGACGCTCTAGTGCTCTTTTTAGGAGTCAAAGTGATCGGAGAGCAGCTACCCCCCACCTCCCACACAAACACGTCATATTGTCCCGAGATGTATCTAATAGAAATTTTGAGATAGCCATTATATTCAAAATGGTCTAGAGATCATATAACAAGGCTTTTGGGGATTTAAACGAACCCCAGAGATTAGAGGCAAAGGTTGTAAGTTATGCCCAGGGGGTATTTAAGTTTCTATGGAAGGGTTGTTTGTTTATCTTTAGAAGAGGCTCAGTCTTTTTTCCCTGAAAAAGACCATGTCAATATAAAACGAACAGAAATTAATTAAAAAAAAGTGTTTCTACAAAATAAGCTTTTCAAAAAAAAGTGAAGAACTCCATTAAACCAAAAATAAACAAACATAGAATCAAATAATCTACCAAGCATACAACTACCACAAATCAGTATCAATAAATAAATGAAACCTAAAACAAACAGAAATTAAAATAATTTAAACTCAAAACGAGCAGAAATTAATCTGAGTAGGGTTCTAAAATCCTATGCTTTCTAAAGGCCAGAACATAATTTGTACTTTGCTGAAAAATTCTTTTAAATGTTTTCACTTTATAACTTTAAGAAATCAAAAATCAATTAAGATTTTAAGAAATAAATATCAGCATAAGTATATTAAACTGACAACACACATTTTTTTCAGTAAATTCATTTGAATTTTTTATTCTATTTTTGTTGAATTTTGTTTAATTGAATTCTTTACTTTTTTTAAAAAAACTTATTTTGTGGAAAAAGTTTTTTTTTTAATTAATGCCCTGCTTCTCTTGAAAAGCTGTAAGTATAATACCTAATAATTTATTGAGGTATCTTAAACCTCACTCCGAAATTTTTTTAGGAGTACATCTTTTTTTAAGGGTTACTCTATCAACCTAGCAGTGTTAAAAAATAAATAGAAGGATCTTATTCAAAGGACTTGATCTAATTTCCCTTTCTTTTTTACGTGAGGGTTAGTATAACGTCAGACTAAACTACCCGTTTTTACCGTTTTATAGCACGATGTTATATTTTGGTCCAAACTGGACTAACCTCTTAGAACCATTCCCTCCCGTGGAAGAGGTTTGGTCCAAACTGGACAAACCTCTTAGAACCATTCCCTCCCGTGGTAAAATTCATGTGTTCATTTATGATTGAGCTCTCTACTCTCCCTATGCTGTATCAAATCTACATTTACAGTTTCAATTGTAGGCCTACAACTATGCGTTCACTTCAAACTACATATCACGTTCCATCTACATATCACGTTTCACTTCGAGCTACATATCACGCTCCATCCTGGAAACGTGTTTCTTCATAGTGGTTTCATTCCCCATTCCCCATTCATTCCCCAGCTGAAGCAATCTAGGACATAACTGTTAAAAGGTAGTCTATCCCTGTCATAGGTTACGAATTCCAGCAATGCTGGTCCATGTTGAATTTCCCCTTATCGCTAAATATCTCTGGGATGCTTTTAGATTTTCACCAGAAAATTTATTACCCCTAGGGGAAAGTCATGTAGATGTTTGATGCATGAATTTTTATTTTAGGGACTGGCTCTTAACTATCACTGATAGAAAAGTCGTCATAACTTTAAAAAAAGACATTTATCGCAATGATACATCTATGCAAGGATAAAAGAATTGTAACAGGATGGGGTAAATTTTTCGTGTTCTTATCAAAAGAATGATGATGTCAAACAAAAATGGAATGAGTGTTCACAAAAGAAGTTAAATCAAGTGAATATACAACATTTCAACAGCGTGTTTCCAAAAAACCAGGGTTACAAACCATAGTGGTTTATGACTAGTCTCTCTCTCTCTTTCTCTTTCTCTCTTGGCTTCTCTTTCTCTCTCCCTCTTTCGCTCTTATCATCTGTAGCTTTTTTTTATTTAAAGGAGAGAACAAGCTACAATTTAAATCGCTCTAACAAGAAAACAAATTTTACGATTGGAAATGCTGATGTGTGGAAATGTAGGTGGAAAGAACATCCTAGCCAATATGAATAGAAACTTCAAACAGCGCTAATCTCGTGGAAACACATGCATGTAGAATTTGATGTCTATGTTCCGCCCAAATGTGCAAAATTCTTTTATTTTTAATTTTAATTGGCAAAAACTATACGCATAAGAAAATGGCATAGTAGACACCCCTTAAACTGATACTTACAGCCTTGTTCAAAATTTGATAATAAAATTCGACATGTCGGAGAAGCCCAAAGTGAACGTTTCCCGCTTCTTTCTACAATTAAATAAAACAAGTTTTTTCAACTGAAAGTAAGGAGCAACATTAAAATTTAAAGCCACCAGAAATTATTACGTATATAAGGGGATTGCTCCTCCTCAACACCTCACTCTTTACGCTAAAGTTTTTTTAGTACATTTAAAAAAGCTTCTTAATGTCCTAATTGAACGAACATAGTGTTTCAGGAGTTGTTCTTAAAGCATTGGGACATAATTCAAACTCTAGCGTAAAGAGCGTGGTGTTGAGGAAAAGCGCCCCCCTCGTATACTAATAATTTCTGTTCGTTTTAAGTTTTAATGTTGCTCCTTACTTTAAGTTGAAAAAACTTGTTTTGTATTTTTATTTAATTTCTGATCGTTCTAAATGATGCCAAGAAATCTGGCTACACCTCCACGGAAAAATCCCTCCTTCCCACGAATTTATTCTCTAGACTTTTCAATCCTGGAGAAAGTTCACCCCGGACAATTACCCTTAACATCTGCACGCATAAAATTGAGTCGGCAGAGAAAAAGAAAGACATAAGAAGAATTTAGTATAGGATTTCTGGCTAATTCCCCCAGTGCAAAGTTTCGCCTGAAAAATTCACCCCCTGGAAACTTATATTTCCAAGGGAAATTATCCCCGTGGAAAATCTCACCAGCAGAAAATTTGCCCTCCCCCCCTAAAAATGTATGCATACTTCCCAATAACATTCGGAAACAATGGGAAAATTCTGTAACTTAAAGACCTTTTTGGTCACTTAAAAAGGACACTAGAACGTTTAATTTCCGTTAGAATGAGCCTTCTTCCGATATTCTAGTACCACTGGGTCGATACGATCACCCCTGGGACAAAAACAAACAAATAAACACGTATCCGTGATATTTCTTTTGGTAAAAATGCAAATTCCACATTTTTGTAGATAGGAGCTTGAAACCTCTACAGTATGGTTCTCTGATACGCTGAATATAATGGTGTGATTTTCATTAAGGTTCTTTAACTTTTAGGGGGTCTTTCCCTCTTTTTTTGAAAATCAGCTTTTTTTCCTCTTTTTCTTGGGTAAGATTAGACTTAATGAAACTTATATTTTTGAAATCAGAATTAAAATCTGATTCTTTTGATGTATCTATTGATATCAAAAATCGTTTTTTAGAGCTTCGGTCACTATTGAGCCGGGTCGCTCCTTACTAACATCTTTTTAATTACATCTCTGGTATAATATTCAAAACCCTACGTAATATTTCAAGACGTAATATATAAAATGCTATTTCAAAAGGAAAATAGTAAAGAGTTAAATCGTATTAGAAACAAAATGTGACAACTTCTTATCGTTTTGCCCACTTCATCTGGCAACCAAATATTCAAGTCATCTTTTAAATTTGCCCTCAGATTAAGGGGGCAGTATAATTAGATTTAGATTAAGGGGGCACAATAGTATAAAACTATTACGTTCCAATGTTTATTCTCGTATTTTCAACTCAATTTTTGAGCAATAGAAATGGATCAAAATAGAAGGAAACAGTTCGTTACAATGAACTGTTTGATAATACTGAAATTCTACGTGCTTCCACGGAACGACAGCCATGGAGATGTGTGTTTTTCTTCAAAAGCGTCACTTGTCACTGGCTACATTAAGCCACGGGCTAGATTAAATCACTGACCATATGATCAAACAGTTCGTGGTAACGAACTGTAAGTAAGGTAACCGAAACTCTAAAAAACGGAATTTTGGTACCAATAGATACATCAAAAGAATCAGATTTTAATTCTGATTTCAAATATATAAGTTTCATCGAGTTTAATCTTACCCATCAAAAATAACGCGCCTGAGAAAATTTGGCTGATTTTCAAACAAAGGGGGAAAGACCCCCTAAAAGTTATAGAACCTTAATGAAATTCATACCGTCATATTCACCATATCAGAGAACCCTACTGTAGAGGTTTCAAGCTCCTATCTACAAAAATGTGGAATTTTGCATTTTTTGCCAGAAGAAAGATCACGGGTGCGTGTTTATTTGTTGTTTTTTTTCTTTTCTTTTCCCCAGGGGTAATCGTCGACCCAGTGGTCCTAGAATATCGTAGGAGGGCTCATTGGAACGGAAATTAAAAGTTCTAGTGGCCTTTTTAAGTGACCGAAAAAATGGAGGTCAACTAGGCCCCCTTCCACGCTCATTTTTTTCTCAAATTCACCCAATTAAAATTTTGAGATATCCATTTTGTTCAGCATAGTCGAAAATATAATAAATACGGCTTTTACGATGATTTAATCCCCCACAGTTCCCAGGGGAAGGGCTGCAAGTTATGAACTTTGCCCATTGCTTACATATTGTATTGGTTATTTGGAAGTATACAGACATTTTCAGGAAGAATTTTTTTCTGTTGGGGGGGGCTGAAGGAGGGGGTTACTCGGGAGAATCTCAGGAGTTTGACTCTGTCTCACAATTTTATTTTTTTAAACAATAAAAACCTTAACGTAAAGAGCGATGCGTTGAGGAGGGGACAGCCCCTTTCATATACGGAATAATTTTTTTTCGTTTTAAGTTTTAATGTCGCTCCTTACTTTCAGTTTAAATGCTTGTTTTTTTTTATTTAATATCGGTAGAGGGCTAATTTTAAAGAAGATTTAAATCCTATGCCCTTTCTTAAGTTGCAAACGAGATCAAACGGTTTGTGGTAACGAACTGTAAGTAAGGATCGACGCGGCTCATTAGTAACCGAAACTCTAAAAACAAACAACAGGATTTTGGTAATAATAGATAGCCTATGTCAAAATAGTTGGACTGTTATACTGATTCCAAATATTTAAGAATCATTAAGTTTAGCGTTGCTCATCGAAAGCTACGAGCCTGAGAAAATTTGCCTGATTTTCGATAAAGTGGGAAAACATCCCGTAAAAATTAAGGAATCTTAATGAAAATCAAACCGTCAGGTTCAGTGTATCCGGAAACCTTGCTGTAGAAGTTTCATGCTCATACCTGCAAACATATGAAGTTTTGTATTTTTACCAGAAGAAAGATCACGGATACATGTTTATTTAAATCTTTTCCAGGGGTGATCGCATCAAACCATTAGTTCTAGGATATCAAGAAAGGGCTCATTCCAGCGAAAATTAAAAGTTCTAGTGCCTATTTCAAGCGACCAAAAAGATTGGAGGGCAACTAGCCCACCTCCAGCCCCCCCCCCCTGTTTCCACAAAATCACCCGATTAAAATTTTGAAATTGCTACCTCGTTCAGCATATTTTTAAGGACCAGCAACTGTGCCTTTGGGGATAACATGACCCCCCCCCAACCCCTGGGGAAAGGTCTGCATGTTTTGAAATTTGCCCATTATTTACAGTTAGCATCTATTATTAGGAAGTATACAGACATTTTTTTTTTTTGAGGGGGCATAAATTTTATGCTCTGGGGATTTTCAATGGGAATATTTTTCTAGGAAGAGGGAAGTTTCTGGAGAGGGTTGAGCTTTCGAAGAGAAATTTTACACTGGGGGAATTTGCCAGAATTCATTTCTATTTGTCTTACTTTCTTTTTGCCGACTCAATTTTACATGTGGACATGTTAAGGAGAATTGTCTGAAAGAAATTTTTAACGGGTTGGAATTGTCTAGAGTATCTTTCCGTAGGGAGGAAGATTTTCAACTGGAGAAATTCTCCATGATGGAGTCTTTCATGGGATAAATTCTCCAAAGTGATTTTTTTTGCGGGAGCAACTTTCTACTAGTGGGCGGGGGAGGGTATTTGCAGGAAGAATTTTCCTGGAGGGGGGATTTCCGGCATGATTTTAAAGACAATCAGAAATTAAGATCTTTTTGAAATGAAAGCGTGGAAAGACAAAAACTTCAGCCAGAATGGTCTGCAAGATATTTTCCGGGGGAATTTTCAACTAGGAGAGGGGTATTTAACATGAGAATAACTCTCAATGGAGGAATTTTCAGTAGGTGTAAGGAATTGTCCAAGGAGGGGAAGCCGGATTTCCGGCATTATTCAAAAACGATCAGAAATTATATAAACAATAATTTTTTTTAACTGAAAGTAAGGAGCAATATCAGAACTTAAAACGAACAGAAATTATTACGTAGAAAAGGGGAGCTTCCAACTCCTCGATACCTCACTCCTTACGCTAAATTTTTCTTAGAACTTTAAAAAGAAACTTAATATTCTAATTAAACGGCCCTTCTGTTTTAAGAGTGATTCTGAAAGGATTTCTGAACGTCAATTCTGAACGAATTTCAGTCATTCTGAACGTCAAACTTCAGCGTAAAGAGTAAGGTATAGAGGAGGGAGCAGTCCCCCTCATGTACGTAATATTTATATTATAGCTCAGTCACAATTCCTACCATTTTGTGCAGCAGAGGCTATACTACCTACCGGTTGCTTATTTGTCTTAAAACCCATGTCAAATACGTAATGGACGGTTATTATATACCGTTAATCCAGTAGAACCTCACTAACAGTTTTACAGCTTTGCACAGTTGTACAGCGTCTATGGGGTTTTGCTACTGCATTTTCTTATGGGGCAGTTGTACCCCTAAAGCATCATGGTCGGTTCTTCAGGTAAATATGAGGGGAGTATTACGCCTCCTAAATAGTAAGGTTTATTAATATCATTTTGGGAGAACCATACAAAACAATGCCTTTTGATTTAAGGATCCAAAATATAGTGGAATTGAAGCAAATATAGAAAGAAAATATAGAAAAAATAAATATAGAAGAAATGTAGGAGAAAATATAGAAGCATCTAAAATACATTGGAATCCGAAACTTTATGTGATCGGTAATTATTCAGATACAAAAGGGGATATATATAAAAAAACTAAGTTGCTGGTTATAATGGACCTAATGAATGGGCCCAAATCACTTGACTCACAAATAAATAAGCTCCACCTGGAATATAGTCTCAAATACATAGATTTTATTTATTGACACATCACCATAATGCACCAAACCCTGTGGTAACACAGTGGGTTTGATCTTTCCCGGTAATATGGGAGCCAGTACCAAGAGTTTGATCTCAGGTGCCGCAGAGCCTGGAATTGCATTAAGGTTGCAAATTAGCCTCTCCAGATAATCAAACAAGAAGATAAACAAATCATAAAACATCTAAAAAATTCCCCACAGAGAATATATCTCATAGGGAAGCAAAAAAAAACTTCTGAATACTCAATAAGACTTAATTAGAATCAAAGTTAAATAAAGTATTTTTTTAAGGTTTTTCAATTTCCTTTGGTATTCGATGTAATATGGGTGTAGCAAAAGTGCAAATGGTATCTAATGAGACTCTCACAGGGGTAAGTACATTTTTTATGATTTTCCTTTCTTTTCTTTCGCTTTTTAGTATAGTTTTTATATTTATATTCACAGTATAGTCTTCAAAACAAAGTGAGTTCAGTTTATTTAAAAATGTAGAAAGTTAAATATATGTATATATGCCTATTTCTGTTTTCGTACTTAACTATAAGGTAGGATAAGAACATACCCCACAGCAAAATGGGAGTTTTTATTTAGACTTGTCAAAAAATTAAATCTTCAGTTTGCCAGTTACAAAGACCATAGTTCAATACGGTGGTACGTTCGTTCCTAAAAATATTTGTAATTCATACAAAGTAGACGCTAGTACGGACAATATTAATGATGGTGGTAGGCGTTCCCCCTCCCCCAGAAAATTTCAACTGCTTAATATCCCCCCCCCCCCGAAAAATCACTCGGAAAACTTCCTCCGCGAATAATGTCCGTATGTTTCCCAGTAACAACTACTATCTGTAAACGATGGACAAATTGCAACATACATTTCTTTCCTTAGGGCTTGTGGGGTCGTATGCCCTGAGACATATTTATTGGACCTTTCAAGTATGATGAACCAAACGGCTATCTGAAAATTTCGTTCGGATATCTTTGAGGAAAAATGGTACATTTGAGGGGGCTAATCCATTTTTAAATTCCCGCTACCATGGGCCGTGATTTGCTTACAGCTAACAGCTAACGTTACAGCTAAGTCTGCAGCCATGATAAAGACTTCCCAGCACTGTAATAATTCTCCGCTTTTGACATTTCTTCCTTCAAAAGAAAAAATACCGTTACAACATTAAAACGCTGGAGAATAAAAGCATTAGCAGGCCATCGTGGAAGAAGCCAGAGGCTTCTCTTCCCAATTTACTTAAAAGCCTTTATGAATACCAGATGTGTTCATTGGCCATAATATTTGTTGGTTTGAATTTATTAATGAACTATTAAAGTAATTACTCAAAGACACACTAGGGAGAAGCATGACTTAATGATGACAAGGAACTTTGGTAACAATGTCACGTTTGGAAGCAATGAATGAGCTCGTCTTAACATGTGGTAAATGCAATTTTAGTAAAGAAATAAAATGAATTTATAGGATCTATTCATTTTTCTTGATGTAGGCAGAGAAAAAATGGTCTTAGCCCTCTATGGTAAAACAGTGATTAGTAATATAATTAGTAGAGGGACGTGATGTCAGGCTATGTTTATGATGGCCGAAAGCCCGAGTATGTTAGTTCTGGCCGACGGCTAGAGTCCGTTCTTATCATCCTAAGCCCTGACTAAGTGGAGAAAGAAATTAATTATGTCTTCCAAAAACAATCGGACAATTCGGTACTGGTGACAACAATATAAAAATAAATTTTATTGCATAGTTATTTTCTTCAAAAATTTGGAAATTTTCCACTTTGTCGATAACATGATCGGACAATATTTTACCCGTATAACAGTAAAAAAACGCTCTAACTGGTAGTGGATTGCAAAAGAAAATCAACTATTTTGAAATGTGCACACATTTTGTATTCAAAACAACATGAAACAACAATCAATATGAAAACTAACCGTGGAACCTGAATTAGTTAATTTCACTAATTAAGTGAGTTATATATTGGGGGAAAGAGAGGTTGGCGAAAATGGATTTGAAAAGTGCAATTTATGGTCACGATGGAAGGGGTGCCCTAAGGGGGAAGGGCAGCCTGAGATATCGGATGAACCTAAAAGGTACAAGAAAATTGAAATGTAGTATACCTCTATTTTTATACCCTGGTATATTTTGGAATGCTCAATTTTTATATAAAATTTGAATGAATTGAATTTTTTGAAAAAAAAATTATAATTTGTTAGTTTCACAGTCTCTGCATACATCTCATAGACGCAACAATTAAATATTTCACTAATAAGTAGCATCTACTTTCCGATTATGAAAAATGCAAGCTACTGGCTGGAGCCAATAGACTGTAAAATATAGGAGACATAAAATTAAAAGTTTATTTAACCCCAGGACCCATTTCAGGATAATTCTTACCTTAGCTCTACAGCTTTCTTGATTTACCTTTCGACGGTTTGAAACTCTTTGAGTTTATCGGGCACGCCACATTTCCTTCAGTGTTGTCAAGTGGAGCCGTGAAAATAAATAAGTAAAACTAACTAAATAAATTTGACGAAGTATTTCGTCCCTCAGAACTCAAACATTAAGAGTCTGTTAACTTACCAAAAACAACTAAACCTTCAAAGGGAAGGTAAAGGAACTTAAGCTACTTGGTATCATATGTTTCCAGCTTACTTTTTCTGATTTTCCCCCCAAGTTTCTCTTTTTCAAAATTTAGCACCCGCTACAACCAAAAACTGCACAAGTGCAGATTTTCTAATAAAAACTGTATTCCACATTCCTTCTAATTCACCAAGATAAATATGACTGTAAAAGTTTTCACGTAACCAATTCAAAAACAAATATTTCATTTTCGTTGCTTTAATACTTGTTTGAGCGGTGGTTGTACTTAAGGCACATTCAGAATGAGATTTTACTAATACCAAGATTTAACAAGTGTTAATTCCGAGAAGATAACTTCTCAATTAAGCTAGCGTCCAGAACCAGTTCGAGCAGAAAACTGAAGTGCAACGGACTTCGATTTAGTTAAGGCCAAGCCAATCTTATTTGTCATTTAATAAAAAAATATGTTTTTTTAACTGAAAATAAGGAGCAACATTAAAACTTAAAACGTACAAAAATTAGTACGTATATGAAAGGGGCTGCTCCCTCCTCAACACCTCGCTCTTTATGTTAAATTTTATTTAGTACTTTTAAAAAAACTTATTGTTCTAATTAAACGACCGTTTCTGTTTTAGGAGTCATTTAAATAATTGGGACAAAATTTTAACTTTAGCGTAAAGAGCGAGGTACTGAGGAGGGGCACCCCCCTTCATGTATGCAATGATTTCTGTTCGTTTTAAGTTTTAATGTTGCTCCTTATTTTCATTTAAAAAAACTTGTTTCTTTATCTAATTTCTGATCGTTTTTAAATAATACCAGGAAATCCGGCCCCACCTTCACGGAAAAATCCTCCTCCCTACAGAAATATCCTCTTGACCAGTGGTTCTCCAACTGTAGTACGCGTACCCCTTGGGGGTATACAGCAAATTTTAGGGGGTACGCAACGGGCCAACAGAAACAAAACAAAACCACCCTTCACCTCTAGAACTGGCAATATTATTTATATTTTTCATATAGTCAAACAAATCGTGGTAACGAACTGTAAGTAAGGAGCGACCCGGCACAATGGTAACCGAAATTCTAAAAAAAGATTTTTTGACACAGATACATAAAAAGAATCAGATTTTAATGCTATTTCATCAAGTTTAGTCTTACCCATCAAAATTTACGCGCCTGGGAAAATCTGGCTGATTTTAGAAAAAAGGGGGAAAGACCCCCTAAAAGTTATAAAACTCTAATGAAAATCACACCATAATATTTAGCGTATAAGAGAACCCTACTGTAGATGTTTCAAGACCTATCTACAAAAATATGGACTTTTGCATTTTTTTTTTTTTGCCAGAAGAAAGATCATGAATGCGTGTTTATTTGTTTTTTTTTTGTTTTTTTTTTCCCAGAGGTGATCATATTGACCCAGTGGTCCTAGAACATCGTGGGAAGGCTCATTGGAATGGAAATTAAGCGGAAATTAGGCCCCCTCCCACGCTCATTTTCTCCCCAAAGTCACTCGATCAAAATTTTGAGATAGCCATTTTGTTCAGCATGGTCAAAAATATGATAACTATGTCTTTTAGACTGACTTAATCCCCCTAAGTTCCCGGGGGGAGGGCTGTGAGTTATGAACTTTACCCAATGTTAACATATAGCATTGGTTATTGGGAAGTATACAGACGTTTTCAGGGGGGATTTTTTCTGGTAGGTGGATGGGGGGGGGTGTGGGTCGGGGGTTATATGGTAGGATCTTTTCATGAATTTTTCATGGGGGAAGGAACATTGCTATGAAGGGGGTGCTGGATTTCCCATCATTATTAAAGAAAAAGATCAGAAATTAAATTTTAAAAAAACAACTTTTTTAACTGAAAGTAAGGAGCAACATCAAAACTTAAAACGAACAGAAATTATTGCGGATATGATTGGGTTCACCCCCTAGTCAATACCTCGCTCTTTAAGCCAAAGATTTTTTAGTACTTTCATAAGAGCTATTTATTCTAATTAATGGCCTTTGTGATTAAGGGGTCGTTTTGAAAGAATTGGAACAAAATTCGAGTTAAAAAAACAAGTTTTTTTAACTGAAAGTAAGGAACGACGTTAAAACTTAAAACGGACAGAAATTATTCTGTATATGAAAGGGGTTGTCCCCTCCTCAACGCCTCGCTCTTTACGCTAAAGTTTCACTTTCTCACAACTCTATTTTTTTTAAATAATAAGAAACTTTAGTGTAAAGAGCGAGGCGTTGAGGAGGGGACAGCCCCTTTCCTATACGAAATAATTTCTGTTCGTTTTAAGTTTTAACGTCGTTCCTTACTTTCAGTTAAAAAAACTTGTTTTTTTTATTTAATTTACTTAGTACTGGAAACTGAGAAGGGGTACCTAAAATGTATTGTGGGTAAAAAGGGGTAAAGTGTTTAAATAAGTTTGAGAACCATTGCTCTAGACAATTCAATCTTGCTGAAAATTTACATCGGACAATTACATCGGACGATATAACCCCACGTGCAATATCGAGACGGAAAAGAGAAAGCAAGACATAAAAAAAATAACTCTGTATAGTTATTCTGGCAAATTCCCCCAGTGTATAAATTTCCCTGAAAAGTTCATCCCCTAGAAAGCTCCCTCCTCATGGAAAATTCCCCCGTGAAGAAACACCCAGCAGAAAATTCGTCCCACCCCCCCCCCCACCCGGAAAATGTATGCATAGTTCCCAATAACAAATACTATGCGTAAACAATTAGCAAATTTTATAACTTAAAACCTTGCCCCTGGGTCAGTGGAGGAGGGGATCATGTTATATCTAAAGGCATAGTTTTTGGGCCTTTCAACTATGATGAACAAAACGGCTATCGCAAAATTTTGATCGGACGATTTTGGGAAGAAAAGGGACGGGGGAGGGGGCCTAGTTGCCCTCCAGTCTTTTTGGTCACTTAAAAAGGGCACTAGAACTTTTAATTTCCGTTCAAATGATTCCTCTCGCGATGTTCTAGGACCAATGGATCGATACGATCACCCTGGGAAAAAAAAACAAATGAACAAACATCCGGGATCTTTCTTCTGGCAAAAACTACAAAATTCCGCATTTTTGCAGATAGGACTTGAGACCTCTACAGTATGGTTCTCTGATACGCTAAATCTGATGGTGTATTTGAAATTAGCATAATAATCCGATTCTTTTAATGTACCTATGGGTATCAAAATTCGGTTTTTTAGATTTTCAGTTATTATTAGCCAGGTCGCTCCTTACTTACAGTTCGTTACCACGAACTGTTTGGCAGAATTTTATGATTGGCTAATATCCAAACCTTATCCATATATGGAAACATTTGCGAACTACAGATAAATAATACATGGAAAACTGGAATAAAAGAGAAGTAAAATATTGAGAGGAGCTACTGGAGCTCGTCAGACCTCAAGAATATGTATTTGACAAGAAAAACAATCGCTATATGAAACCAGGTAGAAATAAAAGCTCAAATAAGAATAAATCCTTTTATTAGACAGTGAAAAACAATGACAAAAAAAAATCTGAATATTTCGATCACAGCATATTTGCTCATGACGGTTACTGTATACGGGATCGAAATATTCAGAATTTTTTGTCATTGTTTTTCACTGTCTAATAATACGATTTATCTCTATTTGAACTGTTATTTATATGTAACGGAATGGCAGTGTCGTCTTCAAAAATACCTGCATGAAATCAGAAATATAAAGAAATACATAGAATTATTAGGGTTTTCATTGGTTTCTGCGTTTAAATTATTAATTGTGAATGGTAAGTGTTGATCATTAGCATCAGCTAATACCGAGATTCAGAACAGGCTGAATTTTGGTTAAGTAAAAAAATCACTGTAAACTGGCCTTTCACTGACGAATAGCCAGAAGAAAGGATAAGTAATCTAAAGGTATGTTTGATATCTTTATTTTCGATAAAGAAGTGTGCATATATAGACACGTAAACATATAAGGATATCTTCGAAAGATACATAACTTTTGCTTGAATGGAGTTTTTGGAACAAAAGTTAACCGGTTAGTATTTTGTTTTTAAATAAACTCTGCAGTTTTATAGGTTCTATAAGTGCCGGGAAACATAAAGTGCCGGGTCATAAAGTGCCGGGAAACAGAGCTGTTCTTTGTATCTTGTCGATCTCCAATCCCAGAAGCTCTTCATTCGTGGCTCTCATATTGCGCAAACCTGGACATTGAGGAGCTATATACAGAGCAATATACAGAGCTATATACAGAGCGTGGCTCTCATATTGTTCAAGCCTGGACATTGAGGAGCTATATACAGAGCAATATACAGAGCTATATACAGAGCGTGTCTCTCATATTGAGCAAACCTGGACATTGAGGAGCTGTATACAGAGCAATATACAGAGCTATATACAGAGCTATATACAGAGCGTGGCTCTCATATTGCGCAAACCTGGACACTGAGGAGCTATATACAGAGCAATATACAGAGCTATATACAGAGCGTGGCTCTCATATTGCGCAAACTTGGACATTGAGGAGCTGTATACAGAGCAATATACAGAGCTATATACAGAGCTATATACAGAGCGTGGTTCTCATATTGTGCAAGCCTGGACATTGAGGAGCTGTATACAGAGCAATATACAGAGCTATATACAGAGCTATATACAGAGCGTGGCTCTCATATTGAGCAAACCTGGACATTGAGGAGCTCTATACAGAGCAATATACAGAGCTATATACAGAGCTATATACAGAGCGTGGCTCTCATATTGCGCAAACCTGGACATTGAGGAACTATATACAGAGCAATATACAGAGCTATACAGAGCTATATACAGAGCATGGCTCTCATATTGCTCAAACCTGGACATTGAGGAGCTATATACATAGCTATATACAGAGCTATATACAGAGCCTGGCTCTCATATTGTTCAAGCCTTGACATTGATGAACTGTATACAGATCAATATACAGAGCTATATACAGAGCTATCTACAGAGCTTGGCTCTCATATTGTTCAAACCTGGACATTGAGGAACTATATACAGAGCAATATACAGAGCTATATACAGAGCGTGGTTCTCATATTGCGCAAACATGGACAGTGAGGAGCTATATACAGAGTAATATACAGAGCTATATACAGAGCGTGGCTCTCATATTGCGCAAACCTGGACATTGAGGAGCTAAATACAGAGCAATATACAGAGCTATATACAGAGCGTGGCTCTTATATTGCGCAGACCTGGACCTTGATGAGCTATATACCGAGCTATATACAGAGCTAGATACAGAGCGTGGCTCTCATATTGCTCAACCATGGACATTGAGGAGCTATATACAGAGCACTATACAGAGCTATATACAGAGCCTGGCTCTCATCTTGCTCAAACCTGGACATTGAGGAGCTATATACAGAGCAATATACAGAGCTATATACAGAGCTATCAACAGAGATTGGCTCTCATATTGCTCAAACCTGGAAATTGAGGAGCAATATACAGAGCAATATACAGAGCTATATACAGAGCGTGGATCTCATATTGCGCAAACCTGGACATTGAGGAGCTATATACAGACCAATATACAGAGCTATATACAGAGCGTGGCTCTCATATTGCGCAAACCTGGACATTGAGGAGCTATATACAGAGCAATATACAGAGCTATATACAGAGCGTGGTTCTCATATTTCGCAAACTTGGACATTGAGGAGCTATATACAGAGCAATATACTGAGCTATATACAGAGCTATATACAGAGCGTGGCTCTCATATTCCGCAAACCTGGACATTGGGGAGCTGTATACAGAGCAATATACAGAGCTATATACAGAGCTACATACAGAGAGTGGCTCTCATATTGCGCAAACTTGGATATTGAGGAGCTACATACAGAGCAATCCTTCGGAAATGAGATTCTATAGCCCTTTGAAAGAGGCTTAGTCCTATTATTTTGAATTTAGAAAAATCAATAGATGTATAACTTCAACTCTTTTGTAGTCTTTTAAAGCCACTCTAAGTCTTTTTGTGGGGTTTCTGCCCCCTTGTGGGGCTGAGCCAAAGCGATCCCTATTTGAAACTGGAACCTATACCTATAACAGAAGCGCATCCAGGATTTTTGTTCGGCGGGGGGGGGGGGGGGTACTAATGTTTCTAGGGGAGGGGGGTGTACATAAAAAACCTCAAAAAACGCATATAAAATATATTTATGTCCATTTTTGTTACGTTTTTACGAGTCAAACGAACATTTCGAAGGGGGGTTCAAACCGGGTAGCCCCCCCCCCCTGGATACGGCCTTGATCTATATTGTGCTAGGACTATTCATTGGTGCTCAGTAATCATATGTTGTGTGCTGGTTCATGTAAAATATATACTTTTTTTTATTTAAGCTTCCTGAGTTTGATTGGACCCCTGAAACATTTGGCCTCGTGGATTCATCGTTTTTCTGGGGATACATAATAACACAAGTTCCTGGTGGATTTTTAGCATCCAAACTTCCAGCTAATCAGTAAGTTCCTTTTTCACGTCAGATTTAAACATTTTAAATTCAGTTTAGGGTTTAAATTCTAAATAATTGTTTTTTAAGTTTCACCAACAATATTAAATAACTTAAATGAAAAAATGACGTATAAAAAATTCCTGGTTTAAAGTCACAAGAAAAATGTGGGTTTTCAGAAAAAAGCGAAAGATTCGGTCTTTGTTTAAAAATTCGAAAGACATATAGAAGTCAAAAGTCACAGACACACACTAGCTCAACTTCAAGGGAGGTGGGGGGGGTCAAAACACAAAAGAGGTGGATTGTTAGGTTGCTATTTAATATTATTCATTGGGAGATCATTTTGATTATCGTTACTCTATTTTTTGTTTTCAAATTTAAGTTTATCTTAAACGTTTTTAACATCCATATTCGCTCGTCAAGTTTCTGTTTTGCTATTTTTCTGTAATCCTTCTGTTTTTAATGTTCCAATATAAAAACAAACCTTTCTATTATTCGGTAGATGATAATCAACTACCTACCGAACTTAATATTTAAAACTGGCTTTGTATTTTTTTTTATTATTATTGAAAAGTACGCTGAAAATACGTCAGAATCATGCGAAAAGGATGCTTTTCAGTTTTTTAATCATATATAGATTATTTACTAAAAAGCTCAAAATGCCCGAAATGAACACTTTTTATGTGGCTTAATCTCTGTCCCTTCTTAAGTTTGGCTCTTAACTTACTACTTAAGTTAAGTTTGCTACTTGAGATGTAAAACATATATTTTAAATGGGATACAAGCTTCCAGCAGCCGCCAGGAGCTAACGAAAAAATATTAGTGAACCTGAAATGTCAAACTGTCAAAATGTGTCAAGCAAGCTGGTTAACGAGGTTCAAACCCTTCCCCACCAGAAATTTTTGTCCAACTCGTAAAAACGTAACAAAATCCATAAAATTTATAAAGAAATTATTGATGCGTTTTTTAAGTTTTTTATTGTAACCCCCACCACCGAACAAAATCTTGGATGCGCCCTTGGTGTCAGGCTTTTTTCAAAACCTTCAAAATTTTATTTCATAATTACTTATTATTATTAAGTTAAACCTGAATAATATTTACTAATTTCAAATTAGTTCAATTGACGATCTTTTTACGCAAAGTAATTCCTTTGAAAACACGTTTTTTTAAAAACAGTTTTTTTTATTAATACGAGCCAGGATTTATCTTTTATTCTGTTTTAGCCATGGATTAGATTGTAGCTCCTGCTACAACAATGTTTAGATATTTTCTATGACTTTGACTTCTGGCAAGCAATGTGGGTGGGGAGTTATATGTCTAGAGAGTTTCGTATGTAGGGAGCCGTGTGGTAGGGAGTTTTAGGGCTATGGAGCTGTGCATACGGAGTTATGGGGGGGCATTCTGTGTGGTTTGAAGGCTCCTAGCTGTATTTAAAGATTTATGAGGGTGTTAAATCGGGTGGTGGTTATTTGAGTGGGATCTGGTGCATATATATATATATATATATATATATATATATATATATATATATATATATATATATATATATATATGTTTAGCACCCTGTATCAGCGTATAGTATCTTTTCGCAAGTTATGCCTATTATTTTTAGTACTCGTAAAAAATTCGGGAAGCAATCTCAAATAAGTTTCTTTTTTTTAATATCATCACGATTATATATTGATGAATAAGCAACATAAAGGATCTTAATAATGTCACATCAGCAGAACACTGATTGTTCCTTTACTAAAGCTGCATTCGATGACACTTCTTTGATATCTTTCTTGTTATTAAATAGTGCTTTGTCCGGGCATTTTATCCACACTTCACGACGGCTTGAATAGAACACTCGAATATATTAACTATATGCATTTTATGCTTTTTTACTAGACACAAAAATGTTTGACACCGAACATGATTGCCTTGCAATATATATCGATGGAAAACAAGAAGCTAGAGAAATCTCTAGTGGGAAAATCGTTTAAATAAAGGTATAGTAATAGGAATTATTATAACAGTAATCAATAATACTAAAAACAATTACAGTAATGAACGAAAGTGAGAACAACAACAAAAATTAAAACGGACGGCATGACATTGCCTAGGTTATGTTACAGGTGCCTTACTAAGTTTGGTTTTACTAATTACTAATTACGAGACTTGACTTGGATTCGGGAACACTTGGAAACACTGCACAGATAGTTCAAGGCAGTCTTAATCTACAATGCGTAAAACTAGATTTAACAACAACGTAAATATGACGAATATTTAAATTAAGTAAAATTGGTGCCACCTAAGGATCGATGAAAGCTTGAAACCCCAAAGGACCGATTAAACTATTGCTTAATGCCAGGTTTAGACACATGAGATTTTGACCCAATCTTTCACGAATTTGGTCTTTATGTTCAACTTGAAGTTTTTGGAGACATCTTTTAAGGTTGTCAAAAGTGAAGGGGGGGGGGGAGAGTATCACACTTATTGTTCGAAAAACTGCGGAACAGAAAATTTTGCTTTAATATTATAAATAAATTATTACAAAAAACTTTAAACAATAGTTGTACAAATAAACTGCACAATCATAACGAAAAAACTGTAATTAAAAAGTAGAAAGGAGGACAAGATTCATGGGAAAGTCATAAAATGTGCGAAGATACGTGGATATTTTCATTGCTTTCGTCAAGACTAGCAAGAGGCATCCTAGAGGTTTCTTTAACGTTCCACCTGATTTTATCTTTTAATATCTTTTAACGTTAAACCTGATTTTAACGTTCCACCCCTGACATTATCTTTTATCTTTACACGAGCAACAATTAGGCCCGTTCTTTTGCACTAAGATCTTACATCTAAGATGTCACATTTTTCTGAAAAGATTTCTGTTCTTTTAACTCATCTTTGTTCTAAGATCTTACAGCTCACTGATGTTAGCAAAAAGTGTGAAAGACGCCAGCTTTCTGCTATACAGAAAAATGATGAGAGAACTTTGATGATATACTCATCATTTGGCTCGTTCTTTTCCACTAAGATCTTACATCTAAGATAGCCCATCTTTCTCCAAAGCTTTCTGTTCTTTTAACTCATCTTTCTTCTAAGATCTTACAGCTCACTGATGTTAGCAAAAAGTGTGAAAGACGCCAGCTTTCTGCCATATAGAACAATGATGAGAGAACTTTGATGATATACTCATCATTTGGCTCGTTCTTTTCCACTAAGATCTTACATCTAAGATAGCCCATCTTTCTCCAAAGCTTTCTGTTCTTTTAACTCATCTTTCTTCTAAGATCTTACAGCTCACTGATGTTAGCAAAAAGTGTGAAAGACGCCATCTTTCTGCTATATAGAACAATGATGAGAGAACTTTGATAATATACACTTAATTGTTCTTAGACCGCTGATCAGAGCAGAATGATGAAAGAAGACGTTTGCAAAAGAATCGGCACAAGATTTACGATCTTGCTGCTAATATTTCACTTCTAAGCTTTCTTTGTAGAAACAGGTAAGATCTTAGCACAAAGATTAGTAAAAGAACGGCCCTATTGTAAGCAACAATGTTATTATTTATGTTATGTTACTGTGAGTGTCCAAAATTTGGCTAATGTCAACATTCACCGGTGAAAGACTGAAATTCCTTTTTCTCTGCTTGGATTCAATTAGCTTTGAAAATAAGCTTTTTCAGTCTTATGCAAGCTTTGATCGTAATAGTTAAGGTTAGGTAAGGCTGGGATAGGTTAAACTAGGTTATAAATATAAGAAATGGGTTACAAACCGAACCTAACCTGTCACCATCAAACCTTACACAAAACTGAAAAAGTTGCCTGGCAACGCTGACTAAATCCAAGGAGGGAAAAAAGGTGTTTCAGACATTCACTGGTGAATGTCGACATTCACTACTTTCGGACTATATGTATATGTTACCGTGAACATCCGAAATCTGGTTAATGTCGACATTCACCGGTGAATGTTCGAAATTCCTTTTTCTCTGCTTGGGTTCAATTAGCTTTGCGAGTCAGCGTTTTCAGTCTTATACGAGCTATGATGGTAAAAGTGAAAGTTAGGTTAGATTATGTCAGTTTAGGTTAGGTCAGGTTAGATTAGGTTAGGTTACGTTAAATTTGGTTCTAAATATCAGAAATGGCTTGAAAACCTAATCTAAGCTAACCCAACCTAATCTAACCAAACCTAATCTATTCTAAACTAATCTACCATCATCAAACCTTGCATTACATTGAAAAAGTTGACTGGCAAGGCTGCCTGTATCCAAGGAGTAAAAAAATATTTCGCAAATTACCGGTGAATGTCGACATTCACCAATTTGCGGTAATTCACGGTAACATATACATATATATATATATATATATATATATATATATATATATATATATATATATATATATATATATATATATATATATATATATATATATATATAACAGCAAAACCATGGGTGGTTAGAAGATAAACAAAACGAGAATTAGAGCGTGTCAAAAATGAAAAAGAAGAGCGAAGATACACGCGGTTAGAAGAACAGTGTTGGCGTAGTCTTCGTTACCAACAACGTATGTCACAAAACCAAGTACATACGTACAAAGATGCTATAAACTCAGAAATATAAATCTTTGGGACCCTTTAATGTTGCTTGCATTCACTGTGGAGCCCTCTATTTTCCCGAGGAAAGAGTAGCAAGCAAAGGTAATTCGTTTGGAGATTGCTGCTTGCATGGTCAAATTGCAATGTCACCACCTCAATTTTTAAACGAATTGGTTTGCCTTTTTTTTAGGACGTCACTTGCTCTCTGAAGAGTTTCATAAACGTATTCGAAACTTGAACTCGTGTTTTGCTCTAGCTTCATTCAACGTAAGTGATTATCGAACCATAAATAGTCGAAATATATTTAGCTTTAAAGTACCTGGAAAAATTTATCACAAAATTAATTTAGCGGCACATCCGTCACAAAGTACCGAACGTGAAATTGAGCCACCTTCATATGGCCAAATGTACTTTTTAAACCCCAATGAAGCTGTTGAGGAACGCCTCGCACATCCTTTGAATTATTGGATCTCTCATAATCTAATGAATCTCTTGGAAGAAATATTGAGAGATTCAACCGACTATTCCAAAGGTTACGAAATAATGCGAGAAGTGGAGAATGATTCAAATCAACTTGCTGCTTCATTGAGATAACAGCCTCCAAATGTGCAGCTCATTTTTACTTTGCAAGATGGTGTCGATTATAGACGGTTTAACCCCCCCCCCGCATGTAATGAAGCATGCGCTGTGCTTACTCTTAATGCTGACCATAGTTTTCAACCAAATGAAATGGTTGCAAAACAACGTGACAAAAATCTTGTCATTTTAAAAAATACTGACCATCGTGTGGATCCATTTACCTACCCAATGTTTTACCCAGCTGGAACTTCAGGATGGTCAAGGGGTATGCTACTTCAAACACCTTTTGTAAGTCGCCCACTTATAACACGGCTTGAATTAGCAAGGTATCGTATCGCTTTTCGACCTGAACATGCGAAAAGCCTTTCTGTGCAAGCTGTAAAACCTGATCTGCGTAGGATTGCTTTTAATGCTTTGCATTTTGGTGGAAGACTTTTCAAACAGTACCTCGTTGATATTCGTGTTGAGCGTGATCGCGTTGATCGGATAAAATTTAACCAGAAAACTATTATGGGTGAAAACTACGTAGGTGTTACATGACTTCTTAAAGAATTAGCCTCGAAAAAGGATGCATTCGTTGGTGAAAAAGCTATTCCATCATTCGTCGGATCAACACGCTACTTTACTGAACATTTTGAAGACGCCTTGGTTATTGTTCGTCGCCTTGGAGGCCCAGATTTCTTTGCAATCTTGCAATCCGGATTGGCCTGAATTTAAAGAAGCCGCAAGTATTAAAATTGATGATAACTCTAATATAGAACAGTCCCCTCAAGATCATCCTGATCTCATTACTCGAATTGCTAAACTGAAATTTGACGATATAATCAATGATATTGATAAGGATCAGATATTTGGAAAGGTGGCAGCATATGTGTATACGATTGAATTTCAAAATATGGACTACTACATTTGCATTTACTTTTGATCATGAGTCCTCAGGATTGAATCCATAATCCAGTTGAAATTGATGATCTTATTTCAGCTGAAATTTCAAATTCCAACGATCCATTATTAAGAGAATTCGTCTTAAAGTGGATTTATCATGATCCCTATGGGAATTTAAATCCAAATGTGAGTTGTATGATTAAAAAATTTGGAAACATCCAGTCCTGCTTTTCCAAAGCAGTACAATCCAGTCACATCTCTAGCGGATGCTGAAAAACCAAAGTATCGACGTCGTTATGATCCCAAATTAGACGAAATGAATAGAGAAGAATTTCACACGACCGTGCTGTTTATCAAAAAGATTCTAAATAATCGCCAAATTACTCCTGATAATCTTCATGTCGCCGCATATAATACTCATATGCTTAAAAAGTATCAATGTCAGATAAATCTCGAACATGTAGGAAAAAGAGGTTCGGTGAAGTATCTATATAAATACATCCACAAGGGACATGATTGTGCTTCAATAAAGATTGTCGAAAATAAACGGTGCATGGTTTACAATGAAGCAGAAACCTATGTAGAAGGACGATGCATCGCACCAACTGAAGTATGCTGGCGACTATTTAGTTACGATATCCAGAAAAAGAGTCATGTCGTTCAAATTTTAAATGATTATTTGCCAGGACGGAATCTAATTCAAAATATCAGCCGAGCCCAAGAAGATTTAGTAGATATTGGACAACAAGGCTCAATGTTGGAAGCATTTTTTCGACGCAACAAGGTGTTAAAAGAAGTGAAAAAGAAGGAATTTATCTATTATTGGAAAATGCATTGACACTATAAATGGAATGGCATTATCAGTACATGGGAACAAAGAATCCGTCGATAGCATGTCATTGGACGAATTCATAACGTAAATTTTGTAGCTTTTCCTGAGTGCTTCTAATTATGAGTACTTTTATATCAAGTGAAGAATTCAACAAGTTTTGAAGGTCTTAAAACAGTTGATAACGTTGCATATTATACATACTAAAAAGCATGCCTGGCTCATGGCCTTGAATTCGACGATAAACGGTGGTTCAACGCCCAAGAAAAATCGGCACTGTCCAAAATGCTTAGTGTAATACAAATACTCTGCGCATAGATTCTTGTTTTTAATAATCGTGCAGATTCAAAAGCTCTTTGGGGAAGATTAAAAAATCTGTTGGCTGAAGATTTCATTTTGCATGCAAGACAAAATAATTTATATAAAGAACTAGCAGTAAAGCGTGCTTATCGTATGATTGCATCGAATTTAAATATGATGGCATTAGAAGGCTGAAATTTTAGTTTTTGGGTGGAACGATACGGCATGGACAACATTAAGACCTATGAAAATGACCAAAGCTTGGAATTTCCAAATTCTAGTGAGTCAACCTCTACTGGAGATAGTACGAATGGGTTTTTGTAAGGAAAGCAGCTTGAAATAGTTTATAATATTTTACTGGCTGTCAGCGATCCTAATTATTTTGGGAAAAAATATTTTTTCACTGATGGACCAGGTGATACCGGCAAAACATTTGTTGTGAGACCTTGTATCACATTCTATGTGAACAAAATTACAAAGTACAATGTATGACATATACAGGAATAGCAGCAACTGTATTGCCATTTGGTATACAGCTTACAAGACCTCAGTTTGAAAGTTCCACTTTTCTTAGATTCTGTTTCCTGTATAAAACCTGGTTCAAGCAGAGGCTTAGAATTAGCTCAAGTAGATGTTTTCCTACTTGACGAAGCACCCATGCTTCCAAAGTATGGCTTACAAAATATGGATCAGTTCCTGCAGTTCATTGCAAATCCAAACCTACCATTTGGTTTAAAAATTTTTGTTGCTGGAGGTGATTTCCGACAGTGTTTACCAGTTCAAAGCCAAAGCAACCGCAGTGAAAAACTAGATTTATCAATCAAAAGAGTAATCTTTGGAAGAATTTCAAACATGTTTTCTTTGAGAAAAATATGTGGGACTATCCTGAACAGGATGTATTTTTAAGGCACATCCTCGAACTGGGAAATGGAAATCTTCCTAGAAATGAACTTAATGACATTGAATTACCGGAAGATATAATTTCCTGTGACAATTTAATTGAGGAAGTATTTGGAGAATGTTTCTCTAAACAAAGTTTTGATTTAATGAAGGATTGAGTTATTTTAGCTTCAATCAACAAAGAAGTTAGTAAAATAAATCTGAAGATTGTCGATCGCCTTCCAGGAGAATACAAATCGTAAAAAAGTTATGATTATTTAAAAGATAAAGAAAAAGGAGGAATCGAATTTACTCCAGAATTTCTCAATTCAATTGACACAGCAAATTTACCAACACTTGACTTAGAAATAAAGAAAAATACGAGAGTTATGCTTTTGTGTAACTTAGATATTTCAGAGGGGATGTTTAATGGAACCCGTCTTATTGTTACTGAATTATGTAACAACATAATTAAGGCAAGTACAATTACTGTGGACAAATCAGGAAAAGAAGTCCACATATCCAGATTTACAGTGGACTCTAGTAAAGGTCAACTTGGATGTACTGTTTAACGACATATATTTCCAATTCGATCCGTATTTGTCATGACTATACATAAGTCGCAAGGGAAAGCTTTTGAATTTGTTGGCGCCAGCCTTAGTACTCCAGTTTTTAATCATGGAATGTTATACGTTCCATTTTCTCGTTCGAAAAGACAACGTAGCTTAAAAGTTCTGCTACCACCTGAAAATGAACGAAGGACACATAATGAAGTGTGGAAAGAAGCCCTGACAACTACCAAAGAAATGTCTTGCTGTTAGAGTTATATTTCTTTTTTGATCATCAATGCCTACCATACCTTTGTTAAAAAAAAAAGGTTCGGCTATATGTATTTCATAATGACGAAAGACAAGCAGAGGTAAAACGAACCAAACAAATTGAAAGTGATAGCGATGATGATTGGGTTTTGGATTTTGACATCGATGAGGTCATCAATGCCTACCATACCTTTGAAAATCAAAAACCTGGACTAGATAATTCGTTGGAATAAAAAAAAGTTTTGTCCCTTCACCTGAGCAATCAAAGGCAGAGCAATAGCCCTGCCTAAGTAAAGAACGATGTTGGCACAATGTATTATTTTTTTTTGGTCTTAGACCAGGTCACTTCGTATCGAAGGAGTTGCCTTAGAAGCTTTAAAAAAGGCTCATTCGATTGAAAGTTGGAGTGGATTGTGCCCTTTTTAACAGTCGAAAGTGATTGGAAGGCAACTAACACCCCTTCAATGCTCACCACTTCCCCAAACACATCCAATTAAAATTTTGAGATAGCCATTTTGTTCAGCGTAGTTGATTTCCAGACAGAAATTATGTTTTTGAGGAGGACACTCCCTCACAGCCCTCGGGGCAAGGGTTGTAAGATATGCACTGGGTGCATATAAGGTTAAAGGGCAACTAGTGCTCTTTTTAATAGTAGAAAGTGATTGGAAGGCGACTAACACCCGTTCCACGTCCACCATTTTCCCAACCATATCCAACCAAAATTTTAGGATATCCATTTTGTTCAACGGAGTTGAAAGTTCTGGAAATTATATCTTTGAGGAGGACACTCCCCCTAAAGTCTTTAGGGCAAGGGTTATAAGTTATTCCCTAGGGGGGGGCATATAAGGTTTTTATTGAAAGTTTTGTCACAGAAACTTGAAAAAGGGCTCATTCGATTGGAAATTCAAAGGGCTGGTGCCCTTTTTAATAGTCGAAAGTGATTTGAGGGCAAGTAACCCCCTCGCACGCCCATCTTTTCCCCAGCCAAATCCAATCAAAATCTTTAGATAGCCATTTTGTTCAACGTAGTTGAAAGCTTTCGAAATTAGCTTTTTAAGGATAACAGCCCCCCCCCCTTCCACAGCCCTCAGGGCAAAGGTTGTAAGTTATGCCCTGAGGGCATTTAAGGTTTTTATAGAAAACGATGTTGTAGAAACTTCAAAAATGGCTCATTCAATTGGAAATTGAAAGGGCTAGTGCCGTTTTTAATTGTTGAAAGTGATTGAAGGGCATCTAACCCCCCTCCCATGCTTACCATTTTCTCCAACACATCCAGTTAAAATTTTGAGATAGCTATTGTGTTCAACGCAGTTGAAAGTTCTGGAAATTAGGTCTTTGAGAAGATAACCCCTTCAGAGCCCTCAGGGCAATGGTTGTAAGTTATGCCCCGCGGGCATATATGGTTTTTATAGAAAGCTTTGTCGTAGAAACTTCAAAAAGGGCTCATTTGATTAAAAATTTAAAGGGCTAGTGCCCCTTTTAATAGTTGAAAGTGAATGGAGAGCAACTAACCCCCCTCTCACTCTCACCATGTTCCCAAATACATTCAATCAAAGTTTAGAGATAGCCATTTTGTTCAACGTAGTTGAAAGTTCCCGAAATTATTTATTTGAGGATGACAAACCCCCCAGAGCCCCTAGGGCAAAGGTTGTAAGTTATGCCCTGGGGGCATATAAGGTTTTTTATAGATAGCGTTGTCGAAGAAACTTAAAAAGGGGCTCATTCAATTTGAAATTGAGAGGGCTAGTGCTATTTTTAATAGTCCAAAGTAATCGGAGGGTAACTAACCCCCCTCTCACGCCCACAATTTCCCCAACCACACCACATCAAAATTTTTAGACAGCCATTTTGTTCAACATAGTTAAAAATTCTGGAAATTAGAACTGGAATCGGAGGATGAATACCCCCTCCCCCTCACGCCCATCATTTTCCCCAAACACTTCCGATTAAAACTTTGATATAGCCACTCTGTTGAAGGTTGTTGAAGGTCCGGAAGTGGTGTCTTTGAGTATGACGAACCCCCACAACTTTCAGTGCTAAGGTTGTAAGTTATGCCCTGGGGGCATAAAGGTATAAGAAGCATTGTCGTAAAAAGTTCAAAAAGAGCTAATTTTTTTGGAAATTGAGAGGCCTATTGTAAAAAATTCTGAGAGGCCTAATGAAAAAATTCTTTTAAATGTGTTCACTTTTATAACTTTAATAAATCAAAAATTAATTAAGATTTTAAGGAATAAATGTCAGCATATGTATATTAAACTGAGAATGCACATTTTTTTCAGTAAATTCATCTGAATTTTTTCAGTAGAGTACAAATTATATTCTGGCTTTTAGAAATTATAGGGGTTTTGAACCCTACTCATATTAATTTTAGCTTGTTTTGAGTTTGACTCTATTATCTATTTTGATTTATATTCATTTTGGCCTTCACTTATTTATTGATACTGATTCGTGATTGTTGTATGCCTGGTAGATTGTTTGACTCTGTTTCCGCTTAGTTTCAGTTTGATTGAGTTTTGTACTTTTTGTTGAAAGACTCATTTTGTGGATAAAGTTTTTTTTAATTAATTGAAAGAAACAAAGGCTCGGCCATATGTCGTCCATAATGACAAAACACAATCCGAGGCAAAAGAAGAAGTTTTTGTCCCACCACCTGGACAATTAAAAGAAACAAAGGTTCGGGCGATATGTCTTTCACAATGACAAAAGACAAGGCGAGTCAAAAGTTAAGGTACAATAAAAAAAACATAATTTTACAAAGGAACTACTTCTAATTTAAGGTCCATTTGGACGTCATGACATCAAGAAAAGGCTCAAAATGTCGTCTAGAAGACAAGCGACAGATAAAAGCCAGTTTACACAAGCAAAAATCCAGTTTTTAGTTGCTGCATTATTTAAATAAACTGGGCACCGAACTTCTTTGTCTGATTTGTAATTCGTCAAGTTGATTATCTCCACTTTAACACTGCTTAATTTAGGCACATTGAATTTCTCGATTAACTCTAGACTACCCCTGGGATTAGGCCTACAAGTCACTTAGATTGGCTTAAGCTCTTTCATGATATATTTTTATATAGTTTTGTCTACAGAAGTAGAAATTATTAT
Source organism: Artemia sp. Qi Xiang Cuo (assembly GCF_049724085.1). Lineage (NCBI taxonomy): Eukaryota > Metazoa > Arthropoda > Branchiopoda > Anostraca > Artemiidae > Artemia > Artemia sp. Qi Xiang Cuo. The sequence goes on from NC_142798.1 coordinate 74,912,878, forward strand.
TTTAGATCTGGTTCATTTTTTGTCGTTTATGAACCCCATCTTGTATGTTGTGTCAAACTTAACCTATGGTACAAAATGCATTATAATTGATATTTGTCTATTTTCTTGTCCAAGTTTAGAACTCATTTTACTTTTCCATACTTTTAAATTTTAACATTATTTATAAGTAAATAATGTATTTTAACATTATTTATAAGTAGCTACCTAAGAGTTTTGCTTGTAAATAAAACTTTGCTTACTTTAGAGTTTTTGGTTCAGCAATTGCTATGTCAGCATTTCTAAATTTATGGATCCCTGGTGCTGCAAAACTCAGCTCTAATGGTGTGATACTGGTCAGAATAATGCAAGGAATCATTGAAGTAAGTATTTTGTAAATACTTTTTCATATTCACACTAAGCTTAGTAAAGGTCCACTTGACCTCTTAAACCAGGGAAATCTGACTTGACTTATACATCCTGCCAAGCGGTGCAGAGATCTGCTTCCTCTATTGACTTCGGTCAATCACAAATGCTTACACTTCGCTAAGTTTGAAGTAACAAATCGTGAGGAACTCCAGATAAGCCATAAGACCATGGCTCCTTTGGCTGACCTCGGACTGGCTTTCAGCCGGCTGCGAGTATAAGTCATAAATGATCTTAACCGCTAGGTGAAGAGACTTTCACAACAGGCTCCCAACTCACTGCAGACTTTGTTCGGATATTTGGATCGAAATTGAGATTGTCCAGTGAGCTTATATAAGTTCTATTCACTTACGAAGTTGAACCATAGCAGACCTTTAATCCTCCTGTGGTTATTTGACTGGGATGTATTGATGGCCTTGGGAGTTTTGGCTTTAACTTGCCACGTTTTAGTTGTGCAGAGCATTACGGAGCCAACACGACCGTTGAAATTACGTAGTTTTAATACAAGAAATATCTATTTTCACATAATATAACCATCGAAAATTGAACATCGATATTCGGTTCTTCTTTTTTTCTCTCTCTCTTTTTTTTGTAATTGACAGTGAATGTAAACGATAAATCAATTAAAACGATAATTTTCTAAGCACACATAACCGAATTTTATATTTTATCTTAAGCGAGTCTCTTCATCTTAATTTCCATACAAACATATTTTCCTATTCCTTATTTACATAGAATCGACCCATACCGGATTAAGCTTAAATGCATCATTCATTTACTTTCTTCAAAAAGTTTTTAAAACATTGTTTGTTTATATTTATCTAGAATTGATTGAAATCTTCTTTTTTGCTTTTTTACTGAATTTTTTCGCTTTTTTACATTTTTGGCTTATATTTTTGTCTAGAATTGATTGAAATCCTGTTTTTTCTTTTCTTTTGATGAATTCTTTCGCCTTTTTCTTTTTATAGTTCTCTTTTTCTCTCTCTCGAAGTAAGTGTTGAAATTAATTATTTGTCTTTCCTCTCTTTTAAAGGGAATAATATTTTTGTTGTAACTTAAATGCATAATGAGTAAAACTTATCTTCTTTCAAAGGTCTTGAAGAACAGATTATCTTATTTTTTTTTTGGAGGGTGGGGGAGGTATAACTTGGATATCCTTTGAAATAAAAAAAAATTCCTAATGCATAAATGCCTTTTTTCTTCCATATTTTGTATATAGCTCAAGTTTTCTCTCTTTTTTTCTTTATTTACATGGCTATATTTACTCTTTAGATACAAGATATCTTATAGAGGATTCGTCAGTATACAAATATTTGTCATCAATGAATATGTCATATGTTTGTAATCGATATTGAATGTTCTTATCGTTTTTTTCGAATTATGTAATTACTTTTAAGAAAAGAAAGTCTAATGAAGAGACCGTTCTTAAATTGAGACCAAAGACATAAACAATGTGAACCATCTAATAACAATAAATAATTCCTCCGTGAAGCGAATGAAATTCTTTGCCTATTATCTTAAGCTCATAGTCCAGTATAGCAACCAGTAAGGCAATATTTTCAAGCACTATTAAATTTCCCAAATTCTTTTCTTTGTTAGCAGATCCCTTCCTCCCGCAATGATAAACAGCTAGAAATCTTAGAAGGGATCTGGAATCACTGAAGCGGGAACATTATTTTCCCAAGTAAACAAGTCATCAGGGAGAAGTTGACTGGGTGCCAAGGTGCCAGGAAAAAGGGATAACTCCCTTGGGCGTTGTAGATAAATAGTTTTACTTGGGATATCAATTGTTATTGCCGTTTGATGACATTTTAATTGAGCTGAACAAAAATATTTATTTGATATTTTTCTAACAGGCTTGGATACAAAGTTACGAAAACTTCAAAAGCAATATAATAATAATAGTGATTTGTTTGTACCGTCTACGCATACTTGAATGAATAGAGAGGAGCATAGGGAAAAAAAAAAAAAAAAATAAAAAAAAAGAACACGGCGATAGCAACCCTCATAATAAATAACTCCATTTTACTAAAGCTATGGCTAAAACTCAACTAATTCATCAAGACAATCGTTTCAGAAAGATATCTATCCTATTATTTTAAAATCGTCTCACGATCCAATCATATATCAGCTAATCCATTTACCTAATTCTATCGAATGTCCCATATTTTTGGACAAGCTCCCTTGGGATAGGTCCCTTAGGTTTTGTAGATAGATAGTTGTATTATAAACTGTTATTGTCGACTAATACTGTTTTAATTATGCTGAGCAAAAATTGTTAGTTTGTATTTCAGAAGGGGGGTCAAAAGGAGTATCTGTAATATCTCAGAAACAGCTATGGATGTTAAGTTTTAACTTTTAGGGAATGTTGAGTGGGATACTGAACTAAATCAAAAGCAACTTTGTACAGCCATATTTTCAAAAGTTGTATGTATAATATTGCAGGGACAGCTATTATCATTAAATCGAAGCTTTCAAGGAGTTTTGAGTGAAGTTTTGAACTAAATCAAAAGACAATATATGCATCACGGTTGTCAAAAGAATGTATCTGCCATATCTCAGGAACTGCTCAGGGTGTTAAGAGGAAGGTCACAGCGAATATTGAGGAAGATTTTAAACTAAATCAAAAGACACTAGCTGCATCTTGGCTGTCAAAAGGGCATATATGGAAACAATCAAGGGACTTGAGTTGAATCTTTCGGGGAATGTTGAGGAACATGTTGAACTAAATCAAAATATTGTACCTGCATCCATGGTTGTCAAAAAGGTATATCAAAAATATCCAGGGAATGGGAAAAGTTATTAGACTAAAATTGTCAGGGAATATTGAAAGGGATTTTGAAGTAACGGAAAAGACACTAGGCTGTACATCCAGGTTGTCACAAGGATTTATCTACAATCTTTCAGGTGTGGCTAAGAGTATAAATTATATTATAATTAAATTATATTTTTTATGCTGATATACTTACATTTTAGACTTTGAAGAAACCTCAATAAAAGTTTCAGAACCAAGGGAGCCTCAGAGGAAACATATCTAGTTGCATGGATTGTTCGTGGGGTTTTTTATTTTTATTTTCTAAACAAGAAAACAGAAAGACCAAAAAAAATTATTGCTTTAAATCCATTTATTTAAATAATGCTCCCCTTCCCCATACAAATTCTATGTTAAAGCTATTAATAAACTGTGTCGTAAAATTGTGTCCGAAATACGAATAGAAATCCACAATCTTAATTTTTAAGCAGAAAAACCAATAAAAACTTTACAGAAATTTTTTTTATCAACCATTAAAAAAAATAGAGAAAATAATGTCAATTAAAACGAACTGAAATTAATTTTAGAAGAAAATTTTTTCCAAGATAGAACTTTTTCAGAGAAAAGGAAAGAGCTATATTAAACCAAAGATAAACAGAAATAACACCAAATAATAATTCAAACTCAAAATGAGCAGAAATCGCTGTCAATAAATAAACGAGACCCCAAACGAAAGGTTATAATGAGTAACCCGGTCAAACCTAAAATGAATAGAAATTACAATGAACAGGAGTATGTGCGATTTGGAGTATATATCGTACTTTACCAACTCCAACCTTGATTTTCAGGCTTCATAAGCACTCCACCTCCTCATTCTATTGAGAAGTAAAATACTATGAGAAGATCCATCTAAGAGAAGAAATATTTTACTAATCAAAGAAGGAAATAGTTTGTTATTGTGTTTTTGTACTTTTTGGGTAGCAATCTAGATTGGAAAAACCAGGCACTAACGGAAGGGGGCCGGGATGTCTATATTTTCTGTATATTCACCATCCCCGTCAAGATTATCTGAGAGTTACAATTTAATAACCCTTAACTATTCCTGAGATATTGGCGACATTTTTTTGTACAACCTGGATGCATATAGCGTCTTTTGAATCAGTTTAAAATCCTCTTTAGTAGTCCCTAAAAGTTTCAGCTATTTACTCGTAGCCGTTCCTGAGATCAATGTAGATACACCCAGATGCCCCCTTCTTACTGGGTACACTTAGGGTCTTGCAATGCCCCTCAATATCCTCAGAAAGTTTCAACATAACACCCTTAGAAGTTTGTTTTAGGTACTCCATATACGCCCTTTTGAACACCTAGATCCAAAGAGTCTTTTGATGTTTTATTTTATTCCAGAACACCTTCATATAGAAGGAGTTGTCATAGAGCCTTCAGAGGGAGCTCATTAAATTGAAATTGAAAGTTATATTATCCTTTTTAAGACCCATGCCCTTTTTGGCTGCCCAATCATTAAACAAATCCGTTTAAAATTTTAGACACGACTTTTGTTAAAAAAAAGACAGAAGGTTATGTAATATATCTCCAGCGATGACATGACCCCAAACAGCACCTAGGGTAAGGGATGTAACTTATGCAAGCTGTTCATTGTTTACGCATAGAATTTGTCTTTTAGACAAATTCTAAAGAGGGGCATGTTTAATTGTGGATGTCCAAAAAGACTTAGGGTATCAAGAGAAGACTTTCAAGAAAATGGTGAAGGGGATTTCAAACTATATCAAAACAATATTTAATCTAATTGCCAAAATTTAAACAAATTTAGTTGCCCTAAGATGCATTACCTCCGTCTTTATTTATCATTTATCAGGCCGCTATTAGAATATGTATGTCCGGTCTGGCATTCGCATCTTTCAAGCGAGCTTAGTGACAAAATTGAGTCGGTCCAAAAGCATTCGACCAGGATCATCTTCAAAGAGAGTAAAATTCCATACTCCTTCCTCCTTAAATCCGCACGTATTACCACGTTAAAAGAAAGGAGAGGCAAACTTGTTTTCGTTTTGCTAATCCGCAGTATCTAATCCTCTTATTGAGGACATCTTTCCCGATTTACATGACCCCATTAGACCCCGACTCCCCCGCTCAGCATCAGTAGAAGGGGAGGTTCTACTCCGATCACGCACCCCTGCTGCCACCTATAACTTTTTTTACATAGTTTATGTCTGGTTATGTGTGTTGGTCGATTTATTTGATGTTTTATGGATTTTGTCAGTGAGAATTATCCATAAATGTGACAAAATTCCTGTTTTTTCAAATTCTCACTGACAAAAACCATAAAACATCCATAACCATCCATGAAAAACATCAAATAAATCAAACAACACTCATAACCATCCATGAAAACAGACATAAATGTGAGAAAATTCCTGATTTTCCAAGTGACAAAATTCCTGTTTTTCCATTCTCACTGACAACGAACAGACATAAAACAGGAACATAAATTGCTGTTGACAACCATAAATGTGAGAAAGTTCCTGTTTTTCCATTCTCACTGACAAAAACCATAAAAACAGACATAAATGCGAGAAAGTTTCTGTTTTTTCATTCTCAGTGACAAAAACCATAAATCATCCATAACCATCCATGAAAACAGACATAAATGTGACAAAGTTCCTGTTTTTCAAATTCTCACTGACAAAATCCATAAAACATCAAATAAATCGACCAACACACATAACCAGACATAAACTATGTAAAAAAAGTTATAGGTGGCAGCAGGGGTGCGTGATCGGAGTAGAACCTCCCCTTCTACTAGCATCCTTGGCAATTCCAACGTTTTCATCGAACCATACCGTTACTAAGAGGTTCTGGAAAAGTTTTGTCCCCTTTATTATGAAGCGCCTAAATAATTCCTGAAGTATGTCCTGCACCAAAATTAACTCCTCCGTCCCTTATTTTAGCTGTTGGTGTATGCTCACAAAAGTCGTGCGTCATTTTTTCCTCTCTTTTTATCTTTGGTCGCTTTTATTTTGCCCTTTTGTGATATTTATTTATGCTATATTTCATTTTTGACCTTTAATTTTAAATCCTTTGACCTTTAATTGAATTCCTTTCTTTAATTGTAAATATTTCTTTTCGACAGTTAATTTGGCTTGATTTTAGTTTTTTTTTTTTACTTTTAGGTATTTGACTTTGAATACGAATTCGGCAACGTTTTTCTTCTTACCTGTAATTTTGTTTTACCCCCCCCCCCCCCCATTTCTTCTTCTATTTTTCTTTTTCTATTTTTGCCATTATTCGCACAAAGTTCGTTTTAGTTCTTGGACTTGGATTTTTTTTTTTTTTTTTTTTTTTACGCAAAATTTTTCTTGACCATTTTTAATCTTGATCGGTGTTTCTTTTCTTGCTGTATTATCTGTTTCTTTGTTTTGCTTTTTCTGTTTCTCATTTTTATGCTTGATTGGTGTTTCTTTTCTTGCTGTATTATTTGTTTCTTCATTTTGCTTTGTCTATTTCTTTTTGACATATGAAGAGAATTCGCCTTTGTTAGAGCTTGTGAAAGCCTTTGGATAATAAATATTATCTTATCTTTATCTTATCGCAATAAGGGTCTGCTGATTGTCAGGACGGTGTATCAACAATATCTAAGGAACGACCAAGGGTATGAAGTTGAAACTTTCAGAGTATGCTGAGAAGGATGTTCAAAAGTGATTGAAGTGATTGATCCCCTTTAAATATTAAACAAGATTTTGAGATAGTATTTCAATGTTTAGGGGGGGGGGGATCTAAAAAGAGTAAGGGGGCGTATTGCCTCCAGACACGTTTCAAAATCCTTCTCAATATGCCCTGAAAGTTTTAACTAAATGTCTTCAGTCATTCCTGAGATATTGCCGACACACCCGTTTGAAAATCAGCAGGTATTCAGTTTTTTGTTTAGTTTTGTTTTTGTTTAACATCCCATCAACATTTCCTGACAGTATCGCCTTGATGGCCAATGCCTTTTTGGAGACCTAGGATCAAACGTTTTCCCCTTTTCTAAGAAAAAAAAACCCTACATGTAACAATGGACAACTTGCATAACTTACAGCCCTTGTTCCGGGGGCTGTTGTGGGTCATGCCATTCCCAGAGGCATATTTTTTTTAGCGTTTAGACTATTTTGAACCAAGTGGCTATCTAAAATTTTAATCAGATGTGTTTGGGGAGAAAGGACATCTAAATAGGGCAGTAGATGGGGGCTAGTTTACCTCCGATCACTTTTGACTCTTGAAAAATATACTGATTAGCCTCTAGCTTGATACCTATAGAAGCTTGATACCATATCAAGATCTATTTCATCAAGATCTATTATTTAGAAGATTTATTATTGGGGACGTGTTTCATCCTGATTGGGTCCAAAATGGTTGAAGGTGTTAAGGTGAAAGTTCAGGTGATATTGAACTAAATCAAAAGACGCTATATGCATCCATGTTATCAAGAAACCGTACCAGAGATATCTTAGAAACGGCTAAGGGTATCAACTTGAAACTTTTAGGGCTACTACTACGACTACTACTACCACTACTACTAGTAGTAGTAGTACTACTACTACTACTACTATTGCTACTACTGCGGTGACTTCTTGTGACTTCAACTACTTGTTGCCGTATATATTTTGACTTTGACTACCACAACTTGTGATTACAACTGCTACTTCAAAAACTTTCAGCTGTGATTGCAATCACTCGCGACAACAATTGATTGCAACTTCAACGACTTGGGATTGTCTCTACTTGTGAATCTGACTACGGGTACTAAAAACTTTAAATTTAAGTACTTGTGTCTGCGACTACTTGCGACTATGACTACATGTGACTGCTAATATTTGCGACTGTGACTGCTAACATGTGACTGCTAATAATTTATCCAGGTTGTCAAATGGGCTTCTCTGCAATATCTCTGGAACGGATAAGGTTATTGAGATCAAAATACAAGGGAAAATTGATGGGACATTGAACTTAATCAAAAGACTCTCTCTGCATCTAGGTGTTCAAAAAGGTGTGTCGATAGTATTTCAAGAACTACTGAGGGTATTAAGTTGAATCTTTTTTATTATGTTGAGTGGGGTGTTGCAATAAATTAACAAACTCTAATTGCACCCAGATTGTAAGAAGGGCGCATCTGGGCGTATCTATGTCGATCACAGGAACGGCTACGAGTAATAAGCTGGATATTTCAGGGATTACTAAGGGGGATGTTACACTAAATCATAAGACTATTTAATACCCTTATGGTATCCATTTATTGAAAATATGGATATTCACAGAGTCTTTCACAGAGTTTAAATTTGATACTCTTAGCCTCCCTGAGTAATTGCAGAAATGTCCTTTTGATAACCTGGATGCACATTGTGTCTTTTGGTTTAGTTGAACATCCTCCTAAAGATGCCCTTAAAGTTTCACCTTAATACCCTGGGCATTTCCAAACTCAAAGAATGAAACATACCCCCTTTCCCAATAACAAAACCAACCTTGGACAACTTGCATAAATTACAGCTCCTGCCTAAGGTCTTTGGGTTGTCACGATGTCCCGAAGAACATTTATTAGAAATTTGAGCTATTTTGAACAAAATATCCATCTCAAAATTTCTATCGGAAGTTTTTTGAGGCTAAGGGGAAACTTAGTAGCAAAAAGGACATGGGGGGACTGCCTACTCTCCAATCACTTTGGAATCTAAAAAAGAGCAATTTAAGTTCAGTTTCCAATCGAATGAGCCCCTCCGAAGTTTTTACGACTTCTTTTACGAACTTCTTCCATATGAAGTGGTAGGATATAAAAGAAAATGAAAGAATAATGCATTTAATTCATTTTGCGATTTGCTGTGGCAGCGCTATTATTGTTCATACTATAAAAAAGGTGGTGTACTAATTTTAAGAAAAAAAAATCCAAATTTTTACTGCGGGTTATTAGACTTATTGTCCTGTATTATTATTATTATTAAAGCATGTTTTGAGTTGATTCCCTTTCACTGTTATTTTATGCATCTGAACTCTTTTTAGGGAGTAACCTACCCCGCATGCCATGGTATTTGGCGGTGGTGGGCACCACCCCTTGAGCGATCTAGACTGGCAACACTTGCCTTCTGCGGCTCATATGCCGGTGCTGTAGTTGGAATGCCACTTGGCGGCTGGCTTACGGGTTTACTTGGATGGCAGGCACCATTTTACTTTTATGGTAAAGTATTTTCAAATTTAACCATTTTTATTTCTTCTCTTAGAACTTAGAAAAAAACTAGATTGGTTAGTAAAAAAAAGAAAGTTTTTTCTTTTAAAAAAAAGAAAGTAACACCGTGGGCTGAACTGTCACTTTTTGCCACCAAGGTAGTTCACATTTCTCAGTTCAATGACCTTTTCTGTTTTGCTATCTCTGTTATTGCAATTAATTGAAATCACTTTTGGCTCTTCACAGCTTTTTTTTTTTGCCTTGAATTTATTTGGTTCTGCAAGTCTTTTTTTTTTAATCTAAATTTAAGGGAAAAAGATATCTGAAATAAATCCAGGAATATAAGAATCCAGGTTTTGCCTTGCTATTTATAAGTTCATAAACAAGGTAGTGTATGAAAAGGCAGTGTTTTGGCAGACCTTTGTTCCATCACAAAGGTTTTGTGATGGAAAGGCAGTGTGGTCCTCATTGCTATTAAGTTCGACACCTTTTAGTAGTAGTTGTACTACAATGGTTTTTAATTGATAGGTACCGAGGAAAATATTGAAATATGTGGGGTAGAAAATCTGCATAATCTTTAAGCTGATAAAACTGAAGGAATTCTAACCTCCATCATGTTACAACCTTGTGCGTAGACAAAGATTAATTAACAATCCTCCTTTACACGCCCTGAAAGATTTGACTTAATTCCCTTATTGTTTCCTGGCATATGGCAGATATACCCTTCTGACACAACCTTGGAGTTGTCAGATATATACTTAGCCGTTTCTAAGATATCGTAGGTATTCAATTTGGACAAATTGGACGCATATTATGTATTATGATTTAGTTTAACATTCCCAAAGATATATCCTGAAGTTGTAGCAAATAATATGGATTTTCCCGGGCTACTGCACTGGCACCCTTTTGACGATCTGGATGCGCAAAGTCTACATTTACTTAGTTCTGTAGCCCAATCAACTTCCCCAGAAAGTTGTAACTTAATACCCTCTTCCGCTCTTGAGATATTGCATCTTTGGCATTTTGACAATCTGGATGCCCTTAAACTCTTTTTGATTTAGTTCAATAGTAGTAGAAGCAGTAGTAACAGTAATAGTATTTGTAGTATTTGTAGTAGTTGTAGTAGTAGTGGTATTAGCAATAGTAAAAGTAGTAGAAATAGTAGCAGTAGTACTAATAGTAATATTAGTAATGGTAGTACCTGTCACAAGTAATCACAGATGCAGTTACAATTAGTCAAAGTTATATGTAGTACAAGACACTGCTCCAATTATTTACAGTAGCAGTCACAATTTTTCCTTTAATTTATCAAAAAAACTTTTTGCACAAAATAAGTTTTTCAAAACAAAGTAAAGAGCTCCATTAAACCAAAAATGAACAAAAATAGAATCAAAAAATTTACAAAGCACACAACTACCGCAAATCAGTATCAATAAATAAATGAAACCCAAAACAAACAGAAATTAAAATAAGTCAAACTCAAAACAAGCAGAAATTAATCTGAGTAGGGTTCTAAACCCTATTCTTTCTAAAAAGCCAGAATATAATTTGTACATTGCTGGAAAAAATTCAAATGAATTTACTCAAAAAATATGCATTGTCAGTTTAATATACATATGCTGATATTTAGTGTATGGTTGCTGCCCTCTGATCACTTTGACTCTTAAAATAAGCACTAGAGCTTCTGATTACCAATCCATTGAGCCATCTTTGAAGTTTATATGACCGCACTTTCTATAAAAACCCTATATGTCCTCAGTGCACAACTTACAACCCTTGCCCTGAGAGCTGGGGGGATTTGTTATCCTCAAAGAGATAATTTCCAGACCTTGCTGATAGGCCTAACAAAATGGCTATGTCTAAACTTTGATTGAAAGTGTTTGGGGAAATGACAGGCGTGGAGGGAGACATTTGCCCTCTGATCACTTTCGACTGATAAAAAAGGCACTGGTCCTTTCAATTTAACATCGAAGGAGCCCTTTTTGAAGCTTCTACGACAAAACTTTCTATAAAACCGTTATATGCCCCAAGAGCATAATTTACGACCCTTGTCATGAGGGCTATGGGGGGAGAGTTATCATCCACAAAGACATAATTTCCGGACCTTTCAACTACGTTGAACAAAATGACCATATCAAAATGTAATCCGAAATATTTAGGGAAATGATGGGCGTTGGGGGGGGGGAGATTCTCCCTCTGATTACTTTCGAATGTTCCCCCAGGCTATAACTTACAAACCTTTCCCTGACGGGTGTGGGAAGGGGAGGGGGGTTGATCATCCTCAAATACATAATATCCAGAACTTTCAACTACGTTGAAAAAGATGGCTATCTCAAAATATTGAATAGATGTGCTTGGGGAAATGGTGAGCGTGAGAGGGGTTAGTTGCCCTCCAATCAGTTTCGACTAGCCTATTAAACAGGGCACTAGCCCTTTTAATTTCCAATTGGATGATCCTTTTTTGAAGTTTATACGGCAACATTTTCTATGGAAAACCTTACATGCCCCCAGGGCACAGCTTATAACCTTAGCCCTGAGGGCTCTGGGGGAGTGTCATCCTCAAAGACCTAATTTCCAGAGCTTTTATCTACGTTGAACAAAATGGCTATCTCAAAATTTTGATTGGATATGTTTGGGGAAATGGTGAGCTTAAGAGGGGGGCTAGTTGCCCTCCAATCACTTTCGACTATTAAAGAGGGCACTAGCCCTTTCAGTTTCCAATCTAATAAGCCCTTTTTGAAGTTTATATGAAAATACTTTATATAAAAACCTTATATGCCCCCAGGGCGTAACTTACAACCCTTGCCCTGATGGGTTTGGGGGGTTTGTCATCCTCAAAATAATAATTTCCAGAACTTTCAACTACGTTGAACAAAATGGCTATCTCAAAATTTTAATTGAATGTGTTCGGGGAAATGGCGGGCGTGATAAGGGGATTAGGTGCTCTCCATTCATTTTCGACTATTAAAAAGGGCACTAGCCCTTTCAATTTCCAATCAAATGAGCCCTTTTTCAAGTTTCTACGACAACACTTTCTGTAAGAACCTTATATGCCCCCAGGGTATAACTTACAACCCTTGCTTTGAGGGCTCTGAGGGGGGTTGATATCCTAAAAGAACTTATTTTCAGAACTTTTAACTACGTTTAACAAAGTGAATATCTCAAAATTTTGATTGGATATTTTTGGGGAAATGGTGGGCGTGAGAGGAGGGTTAGTTGCCCTCCAATTACTTCCGACTATTAAAAAGGGCACTAGCCCTCTAATTTTCAATTGAATGAGCCCTTTTTTGAAGTTTTACGAAAACGCTTTCTATAAAAACCTCATATGCCCCCAGGGCATAACTTACAACCCTTGCCCTGCGGGATGTGGGGGGTTGTCATCTTTAGAAACCTGATTTCCACAATCCCCAACTGCGTTAAAAAAATGGCTATCTAAAAATCTTGATTATTTACGTTTGGGGAAATGATGTGCGTAAAAGGGGGGCTAGTTATCCTTCAATTACTTTTGATTATGAAAAAATCACTAGCCATTTCAATTTCCAATGGAATGAGCCCTTTTGAAGTTTTTACTACAACGTTTTCTATAAAATCCTTATATGGCTCCAGGGCATAACTTATAACCCTTGCCCTGTGGGTTGGGGGGGGGGGACGTGGTTGGCATCCTCAAAGACCTAATTTTCAGAACTTTCAACTACGTTGAACAAAATGGCTATCTCAAAATTTTGATCGGATGTGTTTGGGGAAAAGGTGGGCGTGAGAGGAGGATTGGCTCTGAGGGCTGTGGGGGAGTGTCCTCCTCAAAAACATAATTTCTATCTGAAAATCAACTACGATGAACAAAATGGTTATGTCGAAATTTTGATTGGACGTGTTTCGGGAAATGGTGGGCATGTAAGGGGTGTTAGGTGCCTTCCAATCACTTTCGACTATTAAAAAGGGCACTAGTCAGTCCAATTTGCAATCGAATGAACCCTTTTTGAAGTTTCTATGACAACTCCTTCGAAACGAAGTGCCCTGGGCTAACCCTCCCCCCCCCCCCAAAAAAATAATAGATTGTGCCAACATCGGTCTTAACTTAGGCAGCTCGATTGCGCTGCCTATGATACCCTTTGCCATTTGAACTATGTTGCAGATACCCTTTTAACATCTATATTTATTTGAACATCCCTCCCAACATGTCCTGAGAGTTTAAATTAATACCTTTATCCGTTCCTAAGATATCGCAAATACGCCCTTATGACAAACTTGAATGGACATAGTGTCTTTTGATTTAGTCGAATATCCCCAATCATATGTATTGAAAGTTCCAATGTAACATCTTAGCTGTTCCTGGGATATTGCACATAATACGATTTTTTTTTCGACAATTTGGACACACATATTACCGTTTGGTTTATTTTGACATCTTCCTCAATTTCTACAAAAACTTAAACTTAATACCCTATTATGTTCTTGAGACATTATTATCCATACCATTTTGATAACCTAAATACACTAAGCCGTTTTTATTATTTCAGCAGTAGTAGGAGTAGCCCTGAAAGTTTCAACTTTATATCCTCAGCCATTCTTGAGACGTTGCTGAGGCGCTCTTATGACAACAAGCTTGCGCATTATGCCTTTTAATTTTGTTTTTTACCAACATAAACTTTTCTTAAAAATTTTCACTCTAAATCCTATTCCATTCCTAAAATATCCCGCCAGTGCCATTTTTACAGCTTTAAAATTCACTTACATATTTGATTAAATTTTATATTTGTATTTACCACGAAAGCTTCACCTTAATGTTCTAATCCGTTCTTGGAATATTTCTGACACACCCCTTTGACAACCTGCATGTATATAGTGCATCTCGATTTAATTCAAAACTGCCCTCGCCATTCTGTATAGGTTTTATTTTAATGCCCTTAGCATTGGCAATAGTAGTAGTCGTAGTAGCAGCAGTAGTAGGAGGAGCAATGGGAGGGATAGAAGTAATGGCAGTAGTGCTAGTAGTAGCACAATTATTACTCATATACTACCTTTTTGGTTAGCTAAAGATCCCCTCAACATGCCCTGACAATTTGAACTAATAGTTGTTTCTGAGATATTGCTGATACACCCTTTTGATAACCTGCATGTACATAGTGAATTTTGATTTAGTCCAGAAATCCCTGAAAGTTTCATCTTAATACCAATAGCCTTGGTGTAGTAGTACTAGTGGCAGCAGCAGCGGCACTTCTAGTAGTAGTAGTATTCACAGAGTAGGGGAGACCGGTCCACTATGTGCACGGCCCACGTTCGGCCAAAGCTAATAATCTCAATTTAAAAACAGATGAAGACTTCTGGTAGATTGCAAAAGATCCGCCAGATGGGAGTGTATGTTTTTAAAATGGCTGCCCTTGATTAACAATTATACCAAATATATCAGATTGGATCGTGCTTTATGGTGATTAAATCCTGAATTTGGTTCAAGATTTGTCTGAAGCTCTACGCCTAACTATAAATACTTGATAGGACATAAACTCAAGTTGCATTCTCTGATTAACTGTCTGTCTTTTGGCATCTTCGAAGACGCGCCATCTTCACCGGTCTGCTACTAACATTTTTCCATCTCGCAGAATAACAAACACTCACGATCGACCACAGTGTCCGGGGCAGGTTCGGCATGCCGAACCAAGGCGTCCGAACGTGAGCTTATATAAGCTCACGCTTATAAAAGCTGAGTAAACAGCATATTTTGAGAATATCATATCAGTTTTTTTGTCTTAGTCGACAAGAAGTCAGTCAGTCCCTCTGCAAGTGCCATGGGTGTCCCTAGAGGAACACTGCAAGACTACTTGAAAAAAGTCGAGCAGCTGAATATTCCTCCGCAAAGCTTGGACCTGAGTTTCTTTACACCCGGTACTGAGTTTCTTTACACAAGACAAATATTTACTGAGGAGTAAGAACAAGGACTAGAAACTTACCTGAAAACAATAGCTGATACGCATTTCGGCTCCACTCTGCTGGAAGCGCGTGAACTTGCACACAACTAAACCATTACTAAGGGTATAACACTACCGAACAACTGGAAATGCGAAGCTAGTGGAGGTGGAGGCATTGCAGGCGAGGATTGGTATCGTGTTTTATGGCTCACCATAAGACTCTATCAGTAAGAACGCCAGAAGGTACAAGCCTAGGACGGGCGACTTCTTTCAACCTTCACACTGTAGGATGTTTCTTTGACAACCTGGAGCGGGTCCTAAATAAAAACAAGTTCAGACCACAAGACATCTGGAATGTAGATGAGTCGGGTTTGACAACCGTTTACAAACCCGGTAAAATCATTGCAGGGAAGAAGCAAGTAGGGAATGTCACGTCAGTGGAAAGAGGCAAGCTGACCACAGTGTGTGCTGGTGTTAATGCCACGGGGAACACAGTCCCTCCTCTGCTTATTTTCCACAGGAAACAATGGCCGGAAATTTTACTCAAGTGGGCTCCACAGGGAACCATTATGGCCGGCTCAGAAAATGCTTCTGGCTGGATGACTGCCTCCCTTTTTCTGCCTTACTTGCAGCATTTTATCAATCATGTCAAACCCTCCAAACAGTCTCCCGTATTTCTGGTGCTAGATAACCAAATTAGTTAATACACCACTTAATTGCTTTACCTGGCTAAAAAGAATGGCTTTATACTTCTAACTGTCTCTCCTAATACTGCTCACAAACTTCTGCCATGAGACAGGACAGTCATGGAGTCACTCAAAGCCTGCTACAACCGAGAAGCTGCAAGTTTAATGACTGCCCATAAATATATAACATTGCCCAACTGCTGGGGAAAGCATATCCGAAGGCTTTCACTCCTGAGAATATCATCAGTGGATTCAGAGCAAGTGGGATCTACGTCACAAACAGAGATGTCTTCAAGGATTATGAGTTCCTCTCGTCCTATGTCTCAGATAGACTACCAACAACATCTAGTGAAGCACCCATCGATGAAGTTTCTATGCCCAGCGCAAGTTCTGTGGGACATTTAGACTTTTATTTTAACATAGACAAAAGGTCGGCAGATGATTCGTTTAAAGAGATCGTCGATACGAACCCCTTCCCTAAAGGCTCACCGCGAAATATTAACGGGAAAAACAATATGAAGAAGTCAAAAGATCTCACTGACACCCCTTGAAAGAGTGCACTACTGCCGGGATAAATGGTGCATCTGCAAAGAAAGCCCTAGTCCAGGAAATGAAGAAGTCGGAGAATCGAAATGGCTAAAGAAACGAAAAGCTTGTTTTTCTCAACTTGAGTCGCATTGAGAGCGACGATTCTGACATAGGTGAATATCTATACAACGAATCTTCAGACTCCAGTATGGACATTGAAGACGAGCTCCCTGCCAGCAGCTTCCAATTTGAAACTGAGAACGTCAAGGTTGACGATGTCATTCTGGTTGGGCTGAAGAGCAAAAAAGGGAATCCCGTTCACTATATTGCCATTATCAAAGACGTAGTAACTGAAGAACTTGAGGTCCAATTTCTGAAGAAGAATGGAGTAAGAGACTTTTCGCTAACTGACGAGACAGCTAGTGTCCTAAAGACGGAAGTTGAAATGAAACTGGCACCACCAACAATAGCAGGTGGATCGCCAAGATTAGTGAAGCGGCTCACTTTTGATTTTGATCTATCAAATTACAATTGGAAACGAATGTTCTGTCAGTTTTTTTAACCTTACTCAAGCTCATTCTCTATATTTTTATACTAATCATACTCTTTTATACTTTTGTAGCCGTAAAATAAGTTTTAACGTTTTCCTGGGCACTTTTCTGTTTGTCTTGTCAGGTGGCCGAACGTAGGCCAAAGACGGCCGAACCAGTACCGGGGTGGCCCAGGTTCGGCACTTTTGGCCTCTAGGAAAGAGTAGCTTCCAGCTAAAACAGTGGAGGAGTATTCCAAATTGTTTTTTGGGGGGATGATACCCACTGAGTTACCTTTGCTTTGGCATACTCAGCAACTTCATATCGGTTAAAATAATGCCTGGAGAATTGAAAAAGTCAAAACCTGCCGATCGTGGGCCCGTATCCTCTACAATTTTATTAGTTCAACATCTCCCTCGACAGGCTGTGACAGTTTAAACATAATGCTCTACGCCGTTCCTGAGATATTGCTGATACGTCCTTTTGCCGGTCTGCCTACCTCTCCTGGGATATAGCTCTTAAACCCTTTGGATAACTTGCATCCGCATAGCGTACTTCAATTTAAAGAAAAATTCCCTGAAGGTTTCCCCTGTAAGCCCAAAGCTTCAGTAATCGTAGTATTAGCGGTAGCAGTTGTAATAGTAATAGTAGTAGTAACAGTTGCAGTAGTATCAGTTGTTGTAGTAGTAGTAACAGTAGTAGTAGCAGTAGTATAAATACAGTGCCTTTCGGTCTGTCCTAAATCTCCCTTAACATACCCTAAATGTTTCAACTTGATGCTCTAAGCCGTTCATGAGGTATTGTCGATATACCCTTTTGAAAATCTAGAGGCACACTATGTGTTTTGACTTATTCCAGCATCCCCTCAAAACTCTTTGAAATTCTCAATTTTTTACTCTTATTTTTAGTAACAGAAGTAGTAGCAGTAGTAACAGAAGCAGCGATAGTAGAAGTAGTAGTAGTAGTAGTAGTAGTAGTAGTAGTATTAGTAGTAGTAGCAATTAAATTAGCAGCAGTAGCATGCACATAGTACTCTTTGGTTAGTTCAACATCGCCCTAAATATTCCATGAGAGTTTTACCTTAGATTCAGTATCAAGTAGCAGTCGTATTAGTAGTAGTAATAGCATTTGTAGCAATACCAGTAGTAGGCCGCACATAGCGCCTTTTGGTTTTTCAAACATCCCCTTCAATATGCCTTGAAAGTTTCAACTAAATGCCCTAAGCAGTTCCTGTGACATTGCTGATATGTACTTTTGAAAACATGCATGCCCATATTAGGTTTTTATTTAGTTTATCATCCCCTCAACATTCCCTCTAAGTTTCAACCTAATACTCTAAGCCGTTTCTAAGATATTGCTGATACGCCCTTTTCATAACCTGCATGCATATAATTTAGTTTAGTTTAGTTCAACTTCCCCCTCCATATTCTCTAAGACTTTCACCTTGATACCCTTAGCCTTAGTAGCAGTAGCAAGTAGTAGAAGTAACAGTAGTAGTAGTGGTAGTAGTAGTAGTAATAGTAGTAGTAGTAGTGGTAATAGCAGTAGTAATAACAGTTGTAGCAGTAGCACTAGCAGTATGCACATATTCTATTTTTGGCAAGTTGAACATCCCGCTCATCATGCTATGAATTTTTAACTTTATACCGTAAGCGGTCCTTAAGATATTGCTGATACACTTTTTAGACAACGTGTATGCACATAGTATGTCAGTATTCTGTTCAACGTCTTCCTCGATGCTTCCTCAAAATTTTCACCTTATTACAAAATGCACCTGAAGATGCATTTTGTAATATTGGCCCTGACCATGGTCTTTTACAGTTTTTTTCTTAGTAGAAATTAATTGCTAGTGTTTGTTGATGTTCTTTTTTATTTTATTATTTTTTTTTATTATTATGCTTATACTCCACTTGTACTACTTGTTCTCTTGTAGTTGTGGGTAATAAACGAGTGAATTGAATTACCCTTAGCCTCAGCAGTAGCCACAAAGGAAGTAGTATTTGTTTCAGTAGTAGAAGTAAAAGTAGTAGTAGTGGTAATATTAATAGTAGTAGCGGTAGCAGTAGCATGCGAAAAATTGCCTTTGCGTGAACTGATCCTCCTTCCTGAAGGTTTAAACTTAATAACCTAAACACTTCCTGAGATATGCCCTTTTTACAACTTGCATGCACATAATGTGTTTTTTTTTTAGTTCAACACTCCCCTTAAAATTCCCTGAAAACTTCACCTTAGTCTTTTTTGACACCAAGGGTCAAATATGCCAGCTTTCCCCAAAAAAATACTATATATAAACGACGAGTGAATTCCAGCCTTTTGGCCAAGGGCTGTTGGAAGTTGAGTTGCCATCCCAGAGGCAGAGTTATTTTTCAACTATGCTGAACAAAGTGGTTATCTTAATATATATTTGATGACTTTGGGGAATATGGGGAATTGGGGGATAGCTTGCCCTCTCATAATTGTTTGCTCACTTTCCAATTGAATGAGCCTTATCCAAAGTTTCTACAACAATACCTTCCATTCAAAGTGCCTCGGTGAGAAGAAAAAAAGAAATATAATTTATAGGGCCCACTTCACTCTTTACTTCAGCAGTGCTGTCTCTCGTAAGCTATCCAATTAGTGTGTCGGAAGATTTTCAGCGGAAAAATCAGAGGAAAGACCCTCAGTTGTTTGACAAATCATGCTATGCTTACCAAACCACGTATAGAATGTGTCACCTTCTAATGAAACCAACTGACTGTATGCAATAGTCTATCCGCAATGGCAACTATTTGCTTACCTCCAACCTTCAGGTAAGAACAAAGAAAAGAGTTTTTTCTCACTTTTGATGATGGGACGTCAACTGGTTTATTCTGTAACAGCACTTTGGAGAAATACTGTCATCAGCTACCCGTAGTTTAACTTCATGTAATTGGCCAGGTATTATGGACACTTTCTAATTATATCGAGTACAAAATATTGGGTGCCATTTTAGAGGGTGCCATAGAATGTGTCACCTTCTAATGAAACCAACTGACTGTATGCAATAGTCTATCCGCAATGGCAACTATTTGCTTACCTCCAACCTTCAGGTAAGAACAAAGAAAAGAGTTTTTTCTCACTTTTGATGATGGGACGTCAACTGGTTTATTCTGTAACAGCACTTTGGAGAAATACTGTCATCAGCTACCCGTAGTTTAACTTCATGTAATTGGCCAGGTATTATGGACACTTTCTAATTATATCGAGTACAAAATATTGGGTGCCATTTTAGAGAATGTAAGAAGGATAGTGTCTTCCTAGGTTAAAAAATCAATCGGAGGCAAATCAGAAATGCAAGAGCCTCCTTTAAATGCTTCAAAATTTTTACACCCTATAGTTGCCCTCAGCTTAGATTTCCCGCTTTATATAAGATTAGACTGGGAAGTTACAGATTTCAGTAAGACTCTATTGGCCTCCAAAAACACCCGGAGTTCTTAAATGTTCACCTACCATGCATGAATGAGTAAATTCTGTGCACTCACTTAACTTTACTACTGAAAGAATTTTGTAGTCAAATGAAGTTTTAAATGGTTTTTCATAGTATCGTGATTTAAAATATACTTCTCCCTTAAAAAGTTTTGTTTAATTTATCCTACAAAGAAAATTCTACAAACATTGAAGAAAAGTTTAATTACTCTCGTATATCCTGGAAAAGTCATTGGTAAAGAAAACTCAACAAGATTGGAAAGCCTCGGCAAAATCGAAAAGCGATTTATCGTCTAGTCCAACTTAATCGACATTCAAAGGGGTTTCTAGGGGTGATTTCTCCCCTTCTTTCTAATCGGTTACGCATCAACTGAAAAAATCCAGAATCAAGACAGGCATGATTGATGTCCAATTGCTTCCCTGTTTATTGAACCTTTTTAGATAAACATCCACGAACGGAAGGAATAGAAAGCAGTTCAATGTAATGAAAAGTTCCGTTAATACAAGGCACGAAAAGTGGTTTTGAGTGGAGAATCCTGTCCACGACTTTTGTTAACTTTCAGAGATTAAAGCTTGGCGCGGAACAAACATAAAATGTGTACAAGCGATAATTCTAATATATAATTTATATGTTCCCTAGCTTCTACTGTTTTAATATATTTCTGGAAAATAGGGTGCTAACTAAATACGACCTCAGCCCCCTAAAAAACTTCCAGTACCCATGTCTGGCGAACCAAGTACACATAGGGACTTTTACCACTGCTTAAACCAACAAACAAAAATACCAGAACTTCGTAAGATTTTCTTTATTTTCCATATAGATATTCAGTATTCCATTAAAAATTAAGATATTCAACATTAACCATCAAATACACACACAGAAACACAAGGGACTATGGCCGAGAAAGCAGGGAGAAAAAAATAAACAAATAAAAACAACAAAAGTAAACAACAACAAAAAATAAAAAATAAAAGAAACGCACATAATGAAAACTGTTTTGCCTTTAGCTAGGCAGGCTACGTGCTACGTGTCTTTAGTGGATTCCTACCTACGTTCCAAGTTTGAATCTTCTAATTGAATTCCTGCAGACGTTTTTGACACAGATAACAGTTGCGTATTGGGATCTATCTTCTCGTGGTCATGATTTGGGACTAAAGAGGCTCTAGATTCTGCATAGATTATGTAAAAAAAAAATAGTTTTTTTTTCAAATGGGTGACACTTAAGACTTAAAATGAACTAAAATTAGTCCCTAAATAATTTTGAGTAGATTTTTTCCTTGAATAATCGTGATAAAAAGCTTCAAACTTTAACTTCGGCCTAAAGAGTGGGCTTGAGAGGGAGCAAGCGCCCCTCATATATAGAATAATTTTTGCTCGTTTAAGTCTTAATGCTGCTCTTAACTTTCATTTGGGGCCATTTCACTCCCTTCATGATTTGAAGAAGGCTACTGCTCCCAAAAATCCCCGTATGTACCTATATATCAATAAATGCAATTTGATCGGTAGGGCCATATATTGGTAGTGAAAAATTTGCCTGGAGATTAACACAATTTGTGTGGTACTTAATTTCTTGTATATAGTAGGCTAACAAAGAACTAAAGCAATCGAATATATTTGAAAAAAAGTTATTGGCTATCTTAGCTAGCCACTCACTGAAAAAAAGTTAAAAAAAAATGTTGAAAAAACAGTTAGCCAGGACGAGTTTGAAACTGAGTTCAATTCACGAAAAAAAGAGCATAGATAGGAAACCGTTGTCCTTTTTTTCGTAAATGGAGCAAATTTTCTTAGGGTTATAGATTTAACTGAATAACTTCAAACTTAACGAATTTCGTGTCTTTGGATTTACCATTAAAAGTTGATACTTTTAATTTATCAATTGCTATCAAAACGGTTTTTTTAAGTTCTGGCTACTGTTAGGAAGAGTCGCTCCTTGTATTTCGTTTCTGCATAATTTATAATTGTAATTTATGGTGTGGCAAGCCCAACTGGATCAAAGCTCAGGCTTCAAAGGTCTCCACAACTCAGATGGTCTAGCTTGCAGAGTCAAACCAATGACCCCACCCCAAGCCAGGACTTAGCAACATCAATACTTGAACCGGCATCCTCATGGACACATAATTGCAAGTCCAGTGTGCCATCCAATTGGCTAGGTATGGTTTAAAAAGGGATTTCCCACCAGCGCTTTAATCAAGTAAAGAGCAGCTTTTGGTAGTGTCAAGTGCTTTGAACTCTTATCTTTCAAAGCTAAAGGAGAGCCTTTTAGCCATTGTACTGCAGGAACTTGCTTTATAATTGTTTAATATATACAAAGTAAACATAAAACCCAGCATTTCTCTTCCATTCTCTTCCATTTCTTAGCATTTTATGCTTGTAAGAATATGAACATAATCTTCAAAGTTACTAAGGTTACAACTTACACTTTTTTTTTTTTGTAATAAGAAGGGGTTCATCACCGCACAGAGCGTATAGTTAAGCTAATCACAAATGAAGTAGATTAAAGAATAACTTATATACCTCCCTCCATACTCTTTCCTATATTTACCATAGTGCTCACAGAAAAAAAAAATTATGTGCAAAAATACACTTTTTGACGCATCAAGCATCCTCTCCCCATACACGTAATAAATCACTAGCCCTACACCATGGTACCAAATGCCCAATTATACACTACCGTATAAAATTTTATTAAATGTGAAGTTAATCAACTTGGTTAAATGAAGGCTTCATAAGGAACGCAATAGCGCTGCCTAAGTCAAGAATGATGTTGACACAATGTATTATTTATTTTTTGGTTTGTTTTAGATCAGGACACTTCGTATAGAAAGAGTTGTCGTAGAAACTTCGAAAAGGGCTCATTCGATAGGAAATTGAGACGAATAGTACCCTTTTTAATGGTCAAAAATGATTGGAAGGCAAAAAGACCCCCCCCCCACTCCATCTCGCCCATAATTTCCCCAAACACATCCAATGAAAATTTTGAGATAACCATTTTGTTCGGCGTAGTTGAAAGGTCCAAATATTATGTCTTTGAGGATGAGTACCCCCCCCCCCCTCCCTCAGCCCTCAGGGCAAGATTTGTAAGTTATGCCCTAGGGGCATATAAGGCTTTTCTATAGAAAGGGTGGTCACATAAACTTCGGAGGGGGATCTATAGATTGGTAATCAAAAGTTCTAGTGCCCTTTTTAAGAGTCAAAGTGATCGGAGGGCAGCTACCCCCCACCGCCACAGACACACGCCGTATTTTCCCAAAATGTATCCAATAGAAATTTTGAGATAGCCACTTTATCCAAAATAGTCCAAAGATAATACGAAAAGACTTTTGGGGTTGAAACAAACCCCCAGAGCCTGAGGTCAAGGAGGGGCAACAACTGGAATTTCAACAGTTTCAACAAACACGGATTTTCCTTCATAGGTTTTGTTTTGGCCTCCTTTGGAAAATATATCCTCTAATGTTTTTACATACAAGGACCTAAGTATTCTTTCAATAAGACCAAAATTTGCAATGGCTCAAACACACGTAAATACATCAGAAATAATTACGGGCGTGGAGTCCCCTATTTTTAGCTCTCATGGTGAAGCCGAAAATCCAGAAATACTCAGAGTTGAAATTGTAAAGAGTATTCTTGATTATAGGTCATCCTTGTGACTTTCAACTCAATCAGAGGAAGAAATTAAAATCCTCCGAAACTTGAAAAAAGACAAAACACAGTAATTACGAGAGCGGACAAGGGAAACACAGTTGTAATTATGAATTCTGCAGATTATGAAATAAAAGTTAACACCCTTTTAATGGATAAAAATATTTACAAAGAAATAAAAATTGATCCCACGGAAAAATACACACAGTAGTTGAGAAAAGAACTAGGAATTTTAAAAGATAGTAGACTAATTACCCCTCAAATGTACAGCAAATTTTACCCCAAAGGTTGTTCAGCCGTAATGTTTTAGGGTCTGCCTAAAATCCATAAGAAAGATATTCCGTCATGTCCTATTGTAGCATGTTATAGTTCTCCAGCTACGGTTATAGGAAGTTTCTTAGCCACCATTTTTAAGCCTCTTTTAAGCACACAGAAATTCTATATAAAAAAACTCCATAGATCTTGTTGACAAGTTAAAAAATCAAAGTACAACAGAAAAAACTATTTTATCTAGTTTTGATGCAGTTTCTATGTACACTTCTTGTGATGTTCATAAATGTGAGCAGGCCTTAACCAAGACCTTAAGCCAAGACCAGATAGTCCAAGTAATTGAGAGGCAAATGTTTCAATGGCTGAGGCACGGGTAAATGGCAGGAGTATGAATGACTCTCTTATTGGACACATACTTGTCAGGTTAGTTTTTGGAAAGGCATACCTGCCTAGAGTCTTAAAAGAAAATTAGAGGAAAATTCAGCTTGGTCGGATTACAAAACTTTGGAAATTGATACGATAATGACCCTTCTTCGTCTTTGCAACAAGTTCTCCTCGTATTTTAAATTAAGAAAGATAATTTTCCTTCAAATCATGGGCCTATCCATGGGCACTGTCTTGTCTCCTTATTTGGAAAATTTTTACATGGATTTCATATAGTCTGCTTTGAATAGTTTCCACTTAAAACACTCTACCTGGTTTCCTTTCGTTGATGATATCCTTTCTATTTGGGAACATGGACAAGACTCTCTAAGCAATTTTTTGGCACATTTGAACTCTTTTGATTCGAATCTCCAGTTCACAATGGAACTCGAAGATTCAGGTAAGCTGCCTTTCTTGGACGTTTTGATTATAAAAACTGCTCCTAGCCTTGAATTTTCTATATACACGTTAGGCATGCACACCCGCTATACTTTACCCCCCCCCCCCCTATTTTGCAAATATATAGCCCAAATTTGTTTATAAAGTATTATATTTGTATCATACTTAGGTATATAGGTAGGGGCTATATCACACAAGTACCCTTTTTTTATACCTCTAAAATAAAACAAAAATTCCCGCAAAAGATATAGTTTTAGGTGTCTCATCCCTATTATGTCTAACAACACTGTAATAAATGAATTTTATATGGCGTTATGTTACATGCCGTTATATGTAATGATAAAATTTCTCTATTTAGAAAGTGAATAAATTTAGTTGAATTCAAAAGACGGTAGCTTCAAAAATCATTATCGTTGTCGTTCCCTCTTCACCAGGTTTTTTTAGCTTCTTCGTGCTTCTTCTAGGAAAAATCCAGCTGAATATTTTATCTAACCGATTTTAAGAAACGGATGATTGATAATCATTACTAAAAAAACATCGGTTTAGAGATGACAAGATTAAAATTTGACGCCAACCCTAGAGTTTGAATTTTTTTTCCACTGTAGTTAGATGTCATTTTAAAAATTAAAAATAAATAAATTTTTTACTTTCATAAAATAAATAAAATATAAAATAAAAAAAACTGTAGCGGGTAAAACTATTAAATCTGACATAGAAAAATTAAATAAAAATGGCCCTAATGTTTAAGCTTCACGTCTACCTTTAGACGATAAAAATGTTTCAGAGAATGAAAAGATTCGTTTTCATCGATCTGATTTTCTCTAACGCAGAAAATTTATTTACTTCCAATGAAATATTAATAAACCCCAAATTCCTGCAGCATAGAAAGAACTTCTTTGGTTTACGATTCAAAGGAATCTCAGTCTTACTGCGCCACGGTAAGTAATGAGAAGAACTGAACAAAATTAATATGACTAGAGAGTGGATTAGATAATGTGGGTTGTAGGGTATGGTAGGGGTTGTAGGGTATGGTAGGTATAGATTAGATAATGTGGGTTGTAGGAAATGGTAGGGGTTGTAGGGTATGGTAGGTACAGATTAGATAATATGGGTTTTAGGGTATGGTAGGGGTTGTAGGTTATGGTAGGTATAGATTAGATTATGTGGGTTGTGAGGTATGGTAGGGGTTGTAGGGTATGATAGGTATAGATTGCATAATGTGGGTTATAGGGAATAGTAGGGATTGTAGGGTATGGTAGGCATAGATTAGATAATATGGGTTGTAGGGTATGTAGGGTAATCCTAACTTTTCCTAAATTTCTTGGGACCTTTACAAGGTCAGCAAATTCTAAACACGTTTTATTGTGGCAAATGGAATGCATTTCATCTTACTGGAACCCCAGGAAAAACTTTATCTATAGTTGCTTTTTACCCCTTTAAGACATGTAGGCCCTAAAGCACTTCACCCAAATTTTGGGGGAAAATATTAACTTTTGAATGACTATGTACACTTTTAAGCATTAAGTTAAATAAATAGGTCCATAAAATTTGGTTTATTCTCACAAGAAAAAGAAGTTTTACTTAAATACTGGAAAATTATATACGCTTTAGGCTATTTAGGATACTGGTCTGCTGACATCATACCTTTTTAGTGCTAGGCCTGTAAAGTAAGCTTCCCTGTTTAACTGCAGCCCCGTTTTGGCAGTCTGGCTACAACCAAAAGATACTGAGATTAAAATTGTTCTTATATTATTCTAGGAGCTGCTGGAATTATTTGGTATATTTTTTGGTACTGGCTGTCATTTCAAAAACCATGTCTTCATCCCACAATATCTGCAAGAGAAAGACTGTACATTGAAGATTCACTAAAAGACGTCAATACGTCAACGCCTACATTGAGGACAACTCCCTGGAAGAAAATTTTCACTTCAATGCCTGTGTATGCCATCATTGTTGCAAACTTCTGTCGTTCCTGGACTTTTTATCTGCTGCTCACACAACAACCAACCTATTTCAAACAAGTCTTTCATTTCGAAATTGCTAAGGTAGGTCAAAATTAGCCACAGCTAGGTAGCAAAACTAAGTAAATACACTATAAAATAGGTGAAACTATAAAATAAAATTACTAGTGTCGAGTTTACTATTTAAAAAAGATTAAAAAGGATTGGAAAGCTCTTTGAGTGCATTCACAATGTAAGCTCTGATTTAAAAAATAGGGGCGTAAAGTTCTTAACGTACCACATATGTAAAATGTGCTATATGTGCTATATATGTGCTAAAGTCACAGCTGTTGCTATGTTGCAAACGGTATGTTTCAGACTGAACGTCAATGAATTAAAACTCAATGAATACGTTAAAGCTCAGTGAATTTTAAATGACGTAAAAGGGACATGTATGTTATCTCAGGGACATTTAATTAAATTTAGAAAGGGGTGCACATCACTTCTTTTTTTCGAGGGCAACTGCCAATTTTTACCCAAAATTCAAAGAAAGATGCAGCTAATGCAGCTCTAGGAAACTTTGTTTTCTTGCAGTATTTTGATGAAAAATGTCCACTGTATTTATCTGCAACTATCACAAGGGCTTCACTGAGGGTGGGGTATTCTTTTCTAGATTTTGAAAAATATCTTTTTCAGTATTTTCATTGAATCTTTTTTGGTATTTTGTTTGTGAAAAGAAACATTAACCCTATACCACTCTAGATTTTAAAAACCATATTTTTTGCCCATCCTCTAGATTTTTGTGAACTAACGCCACTGAACCAGTAATGTAACAGTTGGATAAAACAAGAACAAAACAATTCCTACAAAAGAGAACTTATTCAAGGCAGTAGCAAAAAGACTCCAATAAAACTAACTGAATAGTTGTCTACGTCATAAATTCATATTTAATCTTCTTAAAACAACTGCATGAAGTCATACAACGAGTACCCAAAGCCAACCGGAACGGAACCGAAAAGTTTCAATTAGCATGGGTGGTGAATTTCACACATTGATTTGTTAGCCCTACCCTCTTTTGTTTCCCGGCTGGGGGATCGAAGTGAACCTTCCAGGTTTTTTAAGGGGAATGGGGAAAGGGACCTTTACTTTTGTTTTTAGGGAAATAGGATAAAGTGTTAAGTCTTTGGTCATCACAAAATTTTTGGATATAATCTCATTCATACAGTAAAACTGTCAATACAGTAAGACATTTGTGATTCCCTATGGTTTTTATTGAATTAATTTCATAATCGGGTTTGGACTTGAAAATAGTTCACCTTGAACTTGGATTACATTATTTGACCTACATATTAATTGACCTACTACATATATATTTTGATTGGAATACTCGACCGTCCCTGGCTATGATAATTAGATTGTGCAATGACCGATCAAAATAGGAAAATTATTTTAAACCCATTACTGAACTTTGTCACGAGATCTATGCTTGATGGTGCGAAAATTGATCTGATTATCGGAAAAGCTGTAAGTTTTTTTCATCATGGTACTATTATCAGTGCTAAAGAGTTTCTGTATAAAGAGCTGAATATTCAGAGCCGGTGTGTGAAACATACAAAGGATGAAGATAATGTATTTGATATTTGTAAACAGTTAAATCAGGCGGCAAAGAATAATTTACCTCTTCCCACTTTTGTTATATTCTCACCTTCTGAAACCCCAACAATCGGGGGGCAGTCTCGGCTACTTTAGTCTCGAAAGTTAATGAACTCTCTCGGAAAATTGACGGCTTTTTAGAGAATGTGACGCATTCAGGTTCTGTTTGGCCTGCAATAATTGATACCAGTGCAACAATTAACCCTGCCCCAGCTCCTACGGTTGCGATTATTCTAAAAAACTGTCGAGCAAACCTGACTTCACCTAATGCTTACAATGACTTCGTTGATAAACTTTGCCCTAAGGCCGCAGGTGAAATAAGTGAACTCAAAAAATCGGCTTCGGAATTGAAACTTGTTGTTAAGTCAAAGCGTACAGCGAATAGAATTGACGAAAGTACTAAAAACAGTACCTCAGGCATCTCGGTGAGTGTGAAATCCCCACTGTTTATATGGATCCTGAAAGGTGTACCGATCAAATACAATGAGGATCAAGTAAAATCTCTTGTACCAAATTGCGTGAAAGTTTCACAGTGCGGAAAGTGCCGAGTGCTCAAGGTCTACTTTGAGTCAAAACAAAACCTGGATCAGTTCTTAAAAGTTTCTGTGAAAGTTGGCTACGAAAAGCTTTCTGCACAAATATTTGCATATCTCCCAAAACGTTGTTTCTCATGTCATAAGACTGGGCATCTGGCCTCGCAGTGCTCTAATCGGGCCCTCTGCTCTCACTGTGGATCATGCGATCACACCTCAAACAGTGCCTCTCCGTGTTCGGAAAAAAATGTTCTGTCTAGAATGTAAAGTTACCGGCCATACTTGTTACAGTGTAAAGTGTCCTAATAACAACAGTCAACGTGCAAAGCCCATGGTATGACATGGATGTGTCTACTACTACGCAAGCTGTACTTTCGTGGAATATTAATGGTGGACTTTTAGTCAAAATTCCTGTGATCAAAGGTTTGCTTTCAAATTGTGACGTATTGTGCTTGCAAGAGCATTTCTTTACGAGTCATAGTTTAGGCCTTCTGAAAATTGAAAATAATTTTAGTAGCTATTCGATGCCTGCTAAACGATCCGCTTCCAATGGCCGCCCTTCGGGTGGTATTGCGATGCTTGTTAGGACCTTGTGTCAGTCAAGTATTTTTTATTTATGTGATTTTTTTTCTTGCTGTCCGTGTAAAAGAGTATGTTATTGTAAACGTCTATCTCCCGACAGATTACCGTAATGACCGATCAGAATTTTTATTTACTTCTGCGTGTGAGAAACTAGGGTCTTGCCTTTCAAAGATTCGCCTGTTAGGTAAGTGTTGTATTATTATAGGAGATTTTAACTGTAATTTAAATGACACCTCCTTATTGCGTACTTCTATTTTGTCTGGTATTTTTGATGATTGGCTTAGGATATTGCCGAAAGATCTTAATTACACTTACACACACCATTCAAGTCACGTATCGAACCTTGACCATGCAGTTTCTTTTTATAAATCTCCAAGTGTCACCTGTTCACGTCGTTACTGATTTCCAACTATCAGACCACCTTCCAATATCTGCATCTATTTATTGTTCCTCTGCTCAGTCTACTCCCACTACACAACCACATCAGCCCCACGCCCAATTTTACAGGGATTGGGAAAATATCCAAGATGACCTTTTTGCTGCAGTAACTAATTCTGTCCTACAGAAAATTCATGTTCCGTTCCAGC
This sequence comes from Artemia sp. Qi Xiang Cuo, assembly GCF_049724085.1. NCBI lineage: Eukaryota > Metazoa > Arthropoda > Branchiopoda > Anostraca > Artemiidae > Artemia > Artemia sp. Qi Xiang Cuo. Next base: position 74,943,352 of record NC_142798.1, read on the forward strand.
TGCTAATGGAAAATCCGCAAGTTGATGCAAATGAAATACGGATTCTGCTAGATATCTATCTTGCACAAATTTGCCATGCTCTGCGATGCGCAGAAAAAGCCAGTATACCTCTTAAACGTATACGTCGGGGTGTCACAAAGCACTTGTCCAGTAATCCGAGCCTAGTTGAAGCTTGGAGAAAATCCAAATTTTGGTACCATTTGTGGCTCCAGTGCGACCGTCCTCACTCTGGCTGGGTTTCTAACATTCGTCTTTCTACCAAAAGAAAGTTTGCAAGAGAACTATGTATCCACATGAACCAAATAGTTGAAGAGACATCCCAGCAAGCTTCTCTGTCCCAACCTTCCTTCTGGAGAAATGTACCAAGAGATCCTCCTAGGGTCCACCTATCTGCTCAAGTTATTCCTGATTCCGAATGGAATTCATACTTCTCTGCTGAATTCTCCCCACCAGATGCCGCCCTACAGTCCGAATATGAAGATAAGCTTGATAAATTTTTGTCTAGGTGTCCAACCGACAATTGTGTTGTTTCAGCTGATTCTGTACTGCGAGCAATCCAACGCCTAGAGCGTAAGAAATCTTCTGACATCGATAAAATGAGCACTCTTCACATTCTGCATGGAAGCCAGCTCCTGGTAAACCATATTGCTCTTTTGATGCATATGATTGTCACGCAAGGATTTGTACCTTCTTCTTTCTCAATTGGAGATCTTACTCCGATTCCATAGAAAGGTAAACTCGCTACCCAGTGCTCGTCCTTCCACCCTATAACAGTGGCTACTACCTTCTGTAAGCTTTTTGAACTTCTGTTCATTGACCAACTGAACGCAAAATGCTATGTTCCACCTAACCAATTTGGATTCCAGCCAGGTCTCAGTTGTGCCCACGCTTTGCCGGTTGTCGCAAACGCATTGATCGATGCTGATGCATCAGGTGAAACTCTCGTGTTGGCTGGGCATGATGTTCGTAAAGCGTTCGACTCTCTCATTCACGTCGCTATGCTACTCCACACAGCAAAACGTGGAGTGAGTCCTTCATATATCAGAGCCCTTCGAGACATGTATTATCGTCTTAAAGTTCGCCTAATACTTCACCCATTAGCTAAAGTTGATGGCTCTCAAGTCTATGCACCAACCCCTAATATTTTTGTCAATGTTGAAAAAGGTACCCGTCAAGGTGCTGTTTCTCCCCCTTCACTCTTCAATAATGGAGTTCTTGATGCACAGTCAGCTGTTCCCACATCATTCATTTTTGCCGGTCTTGATTTATCTCTCGTATGTTATGCAGACGACATTCTGAATGTGAGCCGCACTATCCAGCGCATAAGCGAGATTTTTGCAACGCTACAATCTGAGTATGCAAAACTAGGTCTTCAGTTCAATGCTGAAAAGTCCGAAATTGTATTCTTCAACTGAAAGCAAGCGTCGGCTAGGGATATTCCTCTCGGAAATAGTAGGATTAAGCCAGTATATCATATCACCTACCTCGGTCTTCCCATTGGTTCGTCAGTAATGCACACGCGACAACTATTAATTGCTCACATTGAGCGTAGAGTTGGGTTATCATATGCTTCTTTTGTAACTAATAAGTTACGGTTCAACCGCCGTCTTCTTTCGAAAATTTTTAACTCTGTCGCTCTACCATCGCCGTTTTGGAAAATGCTCACAAATTCTGACAAGTCAAAAATTCGTTCAGTTTTCTTCCGGTTCGCAAAATATCTTTTACGTTTTCCCTCTTGGACGCGCAACTCTTATCTGATTGGAAAATTCAGCATTGCTGACCCCATTATAGCTTTGGAAAATTAAATTGGTGCTTATAATTCCCGTTTATTTAAGTTTAATCATCCCTGGTCGTCAATATTAACCCATTATTTAAGATTTATTTGTTGTGTTTTTTTTTTTTTTTTTTTTAAGTGTTTGTTTTCGCGTTTAATGTAATTGTTACAGTTTTTAAACTGATCGATTATTTAGTCTCTTTTCGTATGAGTCCAATTTCAGTGACGCTGGTTATTTTCAATTTTGCTGTCAATTTTTTGTGATAATATATTGAGTATATTACTAATAGTAGAGTTGTTTATTAATTATCGATTCTTTTAAGCATATTGCTTTAAGTAAAGTTGTAGAAGGATCCGTGATTGAATAATTTCCTTGTTTCTGGTATTTATGTATATCGGAGTAAATGAATCATTTGTTGAGAGTGATCTGAGTTCAAGACCAGCGGGCGCAAGTGTCGTTTAACTGTTTTTACCGTTTCTTGTCATATTTACACAAGTTAATATGATTATCTACAGTATATCTTTTCTAATCCACCTTTGATTGTTTGGTTTTTTTTTTGTTTTTTTTTTACCAATTACGGCTTGATGCAATTATCTTCAGATTATGTATGTTTGTCCAGTATTTAGGAGCCTAAAAAAAAGAAAAGAAACATGTCGCGTACTTACAGAGCAGTGTATAATTGTGTTTTTCTTTATCGTTTTTTGTAATTTTTTCTAAGTACTTATTTACATCTTAGCTCCAGCGTTCGTCAATACAAACCACATGTATAACTCCTAATTTTATGTGTTTTTCTTTTTCTTTTTTTTTTTTTTTTGCTTATTGCTCCGTCTTTTCCTTTTTTGTATGACGGGTTTTCGAATAAATAATAATAATACTGGTAATAACAACTTATTGCAGCAACAAGCTACTTGAGGCCAACACAGCTGCACACAATCCTCCTTTATCACAATCCATTCAAATTTTCATGCTTCACACCTCGTAATGAGTATAAAATTTCCTATAATTTTTTTTTTCTTTTGACTTAGTTCTACCTTATTCGGGACGATCTGATTTTCCTTTTTCTACTTTATATTAATCTTTCTTAATTTTAGTTGGTTAAAGTATAATTTTTACGTTTTTTTTTCTTCTTGAAAGAAATTAAGTATGCATTTCGTTTTAAAGAGTTGAAATAAAATATTACCATGGTTTAGTTTTCTTTTTTGATTTGCAATTGAGTTGATAATTTTTTTTTCTTCTGCTATAGTTATGTTGCTTTTGTCGTTTTGTTAATATATATTTTTTTAGTTTTTTCGTTTTCATATAAACTTTGTTTTTTTTTTAAGTTGTTCATAACGAACTTTTAAATAAATTATCAAATATTGACACTATTTTTCTGATTTTAGGCGGGAGCTCTATCAGCTCTTCCGCATCTTCTTATGACGATGGTAGTTCCCCTTGGAGGCCAACTTGCAGATTTTCTTCGCACCTCTGGTATTCTATCAACAACAAATGTTAGAAAACTCTTCAATTGCGGTGGGTTCGGGATGGAAGCAGTTTTTCTTCTCGTCGTAGCCTATTCTAGAAGCACAGCAGGTGGAATTTTTGCTTTGACTTTGGCTGTGGGCTTCAGTGGCTTCGCTATATCAGGTATTCTAAATTCTATAGCACTAATTAAGGATATCAACTAAGTAAAGGACTAAGAACGACCCATAGTAACCAGGAATTTAAAAATGCGTTCAAAAACAAATATCTGGTGAAAATAATGCCATTTATAGCTGATTCAGGAATGGTAAGAATTATTCCGATTGCTCTTAATAGTAACCTCTTACTAGGTTATAGCTACAACCACGAAAGTTCGTTGTAAAGACAAATATAACAGTAAATTCGAAAAATAGCCTGAAAACTTCAGAATGGCGTGGAATCGAAAAAAATATGTTATTAGAAAGGCAAAACAACGAAAAACCCTATTTGTATGTGTAGTCTTTTTTCTGACGTGTCTTTTTTTTCTCTTGACCACTTGTGAGGCACTGGAACATCTTACAGAGCTGCTTAAGAACTTATCTAGGAGCGAATAGTTATATCTACCTGCTTATAAATACAAAAACCATTAAGCCAAAAGTTTGCAGTTTTTGACCAAAAGAATCATCTTCATATGCACGATGATGCCAAATTTGGAATTATTTAATGCTCCCCACAAAGAGGAGCAAAGGGACCCTTCCCCCCATTTGTGTCTGATCATTCAGTTGAAAAGAATCCTATAGTTGCAGTGTGAAGTGGCGTAATTTTAACATTTCTTTTCAATTAAAAACGAATTAAAAATATTAATTAATGAATAAAACTTTTAATAAGACAGTGAAAAGAAATTATGCAAATAAAAATGATAAAAGTCTGAATATATCGTCTTTAAATCCGGAAGCCTTTATCAACGGAGAAAAAATAACTGAAACAAACCTAGAAAATTCTAAGAAAAAAGCAAACCAACGCAAAACACAACAAACGATCAGCCAATTCGTTGAATTTTTTTACTCTCCGTGACAATGTCATGCAAATTCCTTACGGTGTTAGGCCACTTTTGGTTGAACAACTGACACGCGCACCTTCTCCACCCCACATTGCTGTAAGCTTATCGCCTGGCCAACTCCAAAGAGATCTATAAGGATATTAAGTCTTTTTCATATTATTATTTTTGCCGAATATGGAGAGTCCACCCTTCCTCTTTCCCTCTTTCTAGATAAGACTTTCTATGATGGAATCATCTTGACTTTGAGTTTGTTTCCAAGTCATCTTATAAGCTACTCTTTCATGATGTAAATACCAAGTTTTAACTTGATATTTAATGATATTTAACGTCTATAGCTTGATATTTAAAATAATATTTAATATTTATAAATTCGATATTTTACTTGATATTTAATATTTATAACTTAATATTTAAATTTATATTTAATATTTATAAATTCAGTGTTTAAGTTGATATTTAATGATATTTAATATTTATAACTTGGTCTTTAAATTTATATTCAATATTTATAAATTCAATATTTAAGTTGATATTTAATGATATTTAATATTTATAAATCCGACACTAAAACTCAAATTTGAAATAATCTAAAGGAAAGCTTTGATTATAAACTGAAGCACTTACCACTTTGTATTATCTCTATCTCTTATCTCTTTTATCTCTTATCTCTTTTATCTCTTATCTCTTTTATCTCTTATCTCTTATCTCTGTATTATCTCTTATCTCTATTTGCTATCTTTTTCAGGCTACAATGTGAACCATTTGGACATAGCTCCAAGATATGCCAGTATTCTTATGGGTATTTCCAACGGTGTAGGAACCCTCTCAGGAATGCTTTGCCCCATAGTGTCCGACAACATTGCTGTTCACGGAGTAAGTTCACTTGGATAATAAGAATCGGATTGTTTTCTTGGAATATTTATATTTTATATGTTTGTAAATTAATTAATAGCATTCAAATTGACACTTAATATTATATCAAAATAAGAGCTGTAGTATAATTATTCCTTAAATTAAGTATAATGTAACACTCATTCTCATTCTACCACATTAATCAATAACAACTATTGAATTTGTATAGCATTACTCTGTCTAATTATTGAACATAAAGAATTACTGTCTCTATAAAAAAAAATCGCAATTGTATTGTTATTAAGCCGACCAAGTAGTATTACAACTAAATGCTGGCTATTTCAACCAAAAAATCTTCGATACTACGGCGCTATCTATATTATGTTCAATTCAGAAATGTTTCCCGAAAAAGAAGTTTTTCAAAGGAAAAAAAGAGTAATATTAAAATCTACAACGAGCATAATTAAACTTATGCAATAATTAAAGCACAGAACAAGCAAAAATTCTGTTAATGAAAGATTACACTACAGAATAAATAAAAAACCATACCGAGTAACCACGTTAAACAAACAGAGAGCTTCACACACAAGAAAAATCCATTCATAACTTTACATCAAACAGTTCGTGGTAGCGAACTGTAAGTAAGGAGCGACCCGGCTCAATAGTAGCCGAAACTCTAAAAAAAGAAATTTTGACACAGATACATCAAAAGAATCAGATTTTTATGCTGATTTCAAATATGTAAAGAGCGAGGCGTTGATGAGGTGACAGCCCCTTTCACATATGGAATAATTTCTGTTTGTTTTAAGTTTTAATGCCGCTTCTTACTTTCAGTTAAAAAAAATGTTTTTTTTTATTTAATTACATTGAAGGCGCAAGGGTCTTTACTAAGGGAACACTCGAGCATTGCCTCTGACTACTCTAAATAGGGGCAGCTGCACATAAGTAAGGGTAGGTGAAAATAATTTCACCTCCGGTCTATAGAATAAGTCTCGGTACTTGTATGTTCATTCATTGATGCCTTGTAGAACCAGTTTTTTCGTTAGTTCCCTTCAGCGTAGCGTGAGACAAGACAAAAAGAAGTGACAAAATAGATGGAAAATATATGATTAGGGCTGTATATTTGCCTATTGAGTGGGGGGGGGGGTATAGTATTTGGACAGTTTGAAATTAGAAAACAATTCTTACTACATAATATGCAGAATAATTGTACCCAACACATTAGGCATGCAGACCTGCTTCTTATCGTCCCCCCCCCCTAATGTGCAAATCTATAGCCCAAATTTATTTTCTAAATTATTCTATTTTTATCTTACTTTGGTATATTTCATTAGGATTGAGCGTCAAAGAAATAAATATCTATATACACAAAGTACTATCCAAAAACAAGCATTTGACAGGGAAGGGTCGTTCTATTTGACCAAGAAAACTGTTCAACTAGATTAATCATTTACCTAGACATTTATAGCCTTTTGGGGGAGGGGCACCTATCTAAATATAAAGTAACTACATGCAAATAAGATATAAAATATAAAAATTATAGATCTCAGGACAAGAAAACTTTGATTTTCATGAGCTACCTAAATAAAACTTCTTTTCCCAGCATTCATTCTCTGTAAGTCGCTAGGATTCCTTCTGCTTTGAACCTAAATACCAACAAGAAACCGCTATGAATAAAATTTTCCGCTGTAAAGTTGTAATATTTAATATTTATTCGTAGTGAAGCTCTTATTAATCGAAAAAATGAAATAAACTGTCGCATGTCCATGTGCAATTAAATTGATTTACAGTTTTCTTGTAACTCAAAATTGTGCCGAAACAAGTTTTTTAGCCCAAATTGCCATATTTAAGATAATTTTCATCTATTCTTTAGTTTTCTTTCATATTTGACCTATAACTGACGATTGATAGCAGAATATTATTCACTAGAATTTTTTTTTGTTGATCTAAAAAATTTGAGTTGTAGATTTTCTTCACGTCTGACAATGAGGTATTAGTTGACCACGGGGTTTTACACTAGTTTAACAAGGAACGCAGTAAAGGAACATGTAAGCTACTGGACCCTTACCCTTTATATATAAAATCATAACTAGTAATTAAAGCATATTATGCTTAAAGTTATGTCAAAGTAAAATAAAAATTATGTCAAAGTTAAATTTATACATAATTAAGTCTAAAAGCCAATGCACAAACAATTTTGCTGGTCTATGTAATAATAGCTTACATAACTATCTAGTTGCATTGTTTATCGATCGGGTCTTTCAAACAGTTCGTGGTAAAAAACTATAAGTAAGGAGCGACCCGGCTCAAAAGTAACCAAAACTCTAAAATCATAATTTTTGATACAAATAGATACATCAACAGAATCGGATTTTTGTGCTGATTTTAAATATATAAGTTTCCTTAGGTTTATTTCAACCCATCAGAAGTTAAGAGCCTGAGAAAATTTGCCTTGTTTTCCAAAAAGAGAGGAAATACCCACTAAAAGCCAGAGAATCTTAATGAAAATCACACAATCAGATTCAACGTATCAGAGAACCCTACTGTAGAGGTTTCAAGCTCCTATCCTAGAGGTTTCAAGCTGTAATCCTAAGGGGATTACATGGGAGGAACTTTCCATGGAGGTATTTTTCATGGGAGAAGAGAATTTCCAAGAAGGGGCGTTGTATTTCCCAGCATTATTTAAAAAACAATCAGAAATTAAAAAAAAACAAGTTTTTTCAGCTGAAACTAAGAAGCTACATTAAAACTTAAAACGAACAGAAATTATTATTTATATGAGGGGTTTGCCCCCTTGTTAATAAGTATAGTAAGTATGTATGTCAGCACTAGACCGTTAAGGTCCAAACCGGCAGTGCTGATCTCCGTTTCGTCGCCCTTCAGCCAGCAAGTGCAATGGGGGGCTGGGGCTAGCCATCCTGTGTTTCCCTTGTCAATACCATCCCTTGTCAATATCTCGCTCTTTACCCGCTCTTTTCAAAAGAGCTATTTATTCTAATTAAACGGCCTTTGTTATTCAGAGGTAATTCTTTTAGAATTAGAACAAAATTCAAACTTTAGCGTAAAGAGCGCAGTATTGATGAGGGGAAGACCTCCCTCATATCAAACAGTTCGTGGTAATGAACTGTAAGTAAGGAGCGACCCGGCTCAATAGTAACTGAAACTCTAAAAAACGGACTTTTGATATCGATAAATACATCAAAAAGTTCGGAATATTTGCTGATTTTAAATATATTTGTTTCATTAAGTGTAGTCCTAGCCATCAAAAGTTACAAGAAAATTTGAGAAAATTTGCCTTATTTTTGAAAAAGGAGGAAACACCCTCTAAAAGACATAGAATCTTAATGTAAACCACAACATGAGATACAGCGTATCAGAAAACCCTATTGCAGAGGTTTCAAGCACCTATCTGCAAAAATGCGGACTGTTGTATTTGACATGCGGACTGTTGTATTAACTTGTTGAGGGTTACGTGGGAGGATCTTTCCATGGAGGAATTTTTCATGGGGGGAAGAGAAATTCTTATGAAGGGGACGCCGGACTTCCCAGCAAAATTTAAAAAAATTATCAGAAATTAAATAAAAAATAAGTTTTTTCGACTGAAAATAAGGAGCAACATTAAAACTTAAAACGAACAGAAATTATTACGTATATGAGGGAGTTCGATTCCTCGTCAATGCCTCGCTCTTTATGCTAAAGTTTTTTTTTGTACTTTCAAAAGGACTCTTTATTCTAATTAAACGGATTTGTAATTCAGGGGTCATTCTTAAAGAATTGGAAAAACAAATTTGAACTTTAGCGTATAGAACGAGGTATTGACGGGGTGTCGAACCCTCTCATATACGTAATAATTTCTGTTTGTTTGAAGTTTTAATGTTGCTCCTTACTTTCAGTCGAAAAAACTTGTTTTGTTTTAATTTAATTCAAATAGGAGGCAAAACTTTTTATTAGCTTGAAAATATTTTCCCACAAAATCAGGGCTTTGGAAATAAGAAAATTTCAAAATAATCCATTGAATATTAAGATATTTCAATTGATTTGACAAATACTATGATCATATGAATTATAAACAAGGCCGTATCCAGGGGGGCTCAGGGTTTGACCCTCCCCCTTCACGTCAAAAGTTTGGGTCCAACCCGTAAAAACGTGACAAAAAACAACAATATAAACAAATGTTGATGCTTTTATAGGTTGTTGTAACCCCCCCCCCCCCCCCCAACAAAAATCCTGGATACGCCCTTGATAACAAAAATTGTAAAAAAAAATATTGAACGTCAAGGAAAACTCTTGTACACTTAGTTTATAATGTTGCAGGATATGCTGCGACATTTATGACTGAGTTGGAGGGGGGAGCACAAAATAAAAAAAATAGGTCAGTTATATGCAATATAAGAGATTATAGAAAAGGTCGTTGAAATCTCGACACTTCACATGTGATAGTCATGGTGTCCAACCTTCCCCTCTCTCCTTCTAATGCCTGGTCATCTCCTCTATCTCCTCTAAGGCCTGGTCATTTGATAGATTATGCAACTTCTTCGTAAGCTTATTTTACGCAGTCTTACGAAAGCTTCGCAAGATTATTAATTTAATTTTTCTAGCTATAACATAAATAACATTTGCTATAATTAATATTGTATTACATTAGAAATGAAGTGCCAATTTTTATAAAAACAATTTTTCGTGGACAAAATAGCTGTTTTACCACCATCTATAGATTTTCCAATCTTATGATGACAATAATTTATTTTCCAGGCTGTGGAAGAATGGCAAACTGTGTTCGTGATAGCTGGAGTGATTCACTTTTTAGGGGTCATTTTTTATGCAATCTTCGCTTCTGGAGAGCTGCAGCCTTGGGCAGAACGTATTGAGGGTGAAACTGTCAAAATTCCTCTAAATAAAGAAAACGGCTTGCAGAAGCAGGTAAACTGTTATTATTAGCTATATTACTAACCAGGGTTGTCGTTTTCAAAATTTCGTCGGTTGAGAGTCAAGATTGTGATTGTTTACATCTGCTTTGTCATATTTACCACTATTAAGGAGTCAGTAAAAGGTTTTTTTCTTCTTTTTCTTAGTTTTGTCCAACAGGGTAATTCATATTTCTACCAGATTGGTAAAAATTGGTAAAAAAAAAAACACACATTCAATTTAGTTTCTTTTGTAGCTTTGACCTTAGCAACTGATCACATACTATAGTGTCACTCATTTTTAGTCATTAAAATGGCTCTTGGGTAGTTTTTGGTATTTTGTTCAATTTTCAAGGTTAGATTCACTTAAAGCATTACCGCTTTTCTATTCTTATCGATAGAAGGGGCAAAAGTTTAGTTCTTCGGATATCTGATACATTTTTTCTTATCAGGTATCTTCTTAGGCACCCATTGAGCGAAACATCATACATCATATTCTAGGCCATGAGTCAATGCAGGTATTTCTCACCTTTGAAGTCCTCCAAATTGAATAATAGAATGTTCTTATAACATTCTTCTGTTAGGACCTTATCCGTTGGGATATTTTCTTTAACATAAAGTGCTTGCACGTCGAAAAACTACATGTTTCTTGAATTTCCTATTGTACTATTTTTTTTATTTCATAATCATTACCATTGATCGGTATTATGATTCTATAAGAAAAGCTATTTCGATTTATAAAATTTAATGTTGCACTTCATCGTTTTTTATCATACTTGAACATATTATATTTGATATTTCATTTATAGATATACCGATCACTACATTATTATAATAAAAAATGTTATAATAAAAAATGTCACTTCAAAAACGATGCCACATTCAATTTACTTTCTCTTCCCTATTGAATTTCCTATTGAATTTCCCTATTCAATTTACTTTCTAATTTCCAATTGAATAAGCATTTTTTTAAGAGAACAAAACAGGTTAATTTAATGGATAATTCGTGAGAAATAGACGATGGCCATTACGTAATAAATATTTATTTGTTCCATATATAAATGAATATATCAATATTCATATATATATAGATGAATATATCAATTCAATATACTCGGAGTCAATTACACCGAACATTGTACCAACTGAAAAAATAAAAATACACAGACATAGTAATAGTCATAGCAGATATATTTTTGACAATTTCAACTATTGCCGAGAGGCCCTAGGAAATGGTGTTAAATGGAAACAAAAACTAAACCCTTTCAATCAACATAACTGAAAACCCTAAGAACTATAGATCTATAGAATTACAAACCCCAAGAATTCCTTGGGTAACAAGGAAGATTGTCCGCTCAGATTTCACTCACTTCGGAAATTTAAATAATTATTGTCAAGACATTCCATCAAAAAAAAAAGATTGTATAAAATTAAGAAAACAGTTTTTATGTAAATATATATATTTTTATTAATATTTATAAGGTTTATATACATTATAAAGTTATAACAAAATATCCATAGCCAGGTACTGCGCTCGGAATATCTCTGGACCATTTACGTTGACAAAGATTACGACGTTTCAACTATTCCCAACCTAATTAGCGGTGTTTCCCAAGCCAAGAGCTTTGGAAATTCCTCAGTTGTTCAGCTCACGTTCACTACTAAGATTGACTTCGATCAGGCTCTCAAGTTTGGAATCAAAGTGGAATACACCATGTTTTCTGTGTCAAAGCCCCTTGTAAAGCCGCTGTAGTGCTATAAATGTCAAGGTTTTGGTCATCATGCAAACCAATGTCAGAAGGAAACTAAATGTAGAAAGTGTGCTTGTGATCATAGCTACTCCGAGTGCACCTCAGATGTGCTCAAGTGCGCCAACTGCGGATCCAACCATGCAAGTAACAGCTTTCGGGACCCAAACCTAAAAAAAGCAGCTCGTGGTACAATTCCAGACCAAGTTGCGCCGAAGAACATAAATAGTAAACCGACTAGATAAATGGCGAAGTACGTTTGTTCTGTCAAAACATAAACGGTGCTAGAGAAAAATTAGACACATTTCAAATAGTGTATGGTGCTTTCGATATAATTTGTGTTAATGAGCATCTGCTTAATGAAAATAATAGCACAAGACTGATTACTTCTTCTGATCATCAGTATTTTATCTACTCAGCTAAAAGTACTGGGGGTCGACCCTCAGGGGGCTAAATGATAGCTGTTAGAAAAAAGGGTAGTTGTAATCTATTTGGGTCTAATGATGTATGTCTTGCGGTGGAATTTAGTGGTTTTATTGCTGTTTGTGTTTATATGCCTACAAATTATAGGAATGACAGACCGAGTGAGAAGTTTGCGTCTGCCTGCTCGTCATTGTCGAAATTACTTAAAAGAATAGCTCTTACCCGTAGATTTTGTGTTATTATGGGTGATTTTAATACGGACATTAATGATAATACCATTGGTCGCTCACAAATGTTAAATGCTACATTGCCGCAAAATTTCTATTGTCTACAGAAAAATAGATCGTTTACCTATGTACATAATAGTGGTAGCACTTCTGATCTCGATTTCGTGTTTACTGATATGGGGGATCTCCAGCAGCAAACAGTTAATGTTTCTGACGACTTTCTTTTAAGTGACCATTTGCATCTTGAGTTTCATTTACCACTCAGTTCTTTTGAGACATATGGTCCCTCTAGACCCAAGTGGTTCACTAAACAGAACTGGAGTCGTATTGATATATTTACTTACCAGATGCTACTTGATTCGTACTTAGATAACATAAGGGTTCCGTTTCATTTGCTCTCGCGGGTAAAATCTGACTGGCTTCTCAATTTGAGTTGTTATTTGCTTAAACTGGTGCATAGTATGGAAATGGCTGCATCCGTTGCAGTTCCGTCGAAAAAAGTAAAGCTGAATACCCGTAAGAGAGGCTGGTCAGAATTTCCTGGTTTGAAGGTTGACAAGTCTCGCCATGTGTTTTGGACACAACTCTGGGTTGACTGTGAAAGACCAGGATCAGGGTGGGTTTTCAAAATTATGAAGTCGAGTAAACACCAATATCAAAAGAAGGTGAAATCTTGGAAAAGAAGTCGGGTTAAGGAGCTATCGCGGGAAATAAAAAATAATCCTCGTCATCTATAGCAAGAAGTGTCTAAACTCATCCGTTCTTCTTCGTCACCGCCTGATAGCATTGAAATAAAAAGATGGTTTGAATATTTTTCTTCAATGTTTGCAGCTGATCCTCCATTATTTGAAAGTAATTTCCGAGACATTCTGATGCATCATTTTGATTGACTAAACCCATACAGTAACTGGCTTACTATTACCCCGTCGTGTGTTAGATCTTTTTTTCGTCCTCTTCCTTTATGGAAGTCGCCTGGAGCAGATGGTATTCAGCCGGAACATCTGATGCATGGTATCCCTAAACTGTTTAGCCACATAGCTTTATTGTTCCAAGCTATAGTATCACAACAGTCTGTCCCACAATGTTTGTGCCAGGGGGTCGTTACCTGCGTTCATAAGACGGGGTAAAACCTTAAAGATTGTTCTTCGTACAGGCCCATCACTATTTATTCAGTTCTAGCAAAGTTACTGGAGAAGATACTGTGCCCTATAGTGGCAGCACGAGCGGATACGGGTGACAATCAGTTCGGTTTCCGGTCCGGTCTTGTTGTTCAGAATGCAAATGCAACTTTTATTTCAATTGTTGAAAAGTTTAAGAAACAAAAAACTCCGTTATTTGTCTGTGCAATATACATATCAAAGGTGTTTGATTCTGTCTTACATTTGCAAGCAGTCTTGTCACTACTAAGGGCAGGAGTTGATCCCTTTTTTTGTAATTGTCTGTGGCAATGGTATCGAAAATCTAAAGTAAGAATTCGGTCTGCCGGACAGCTTTCTGGACCTATAGATATACTTAGGGGTGTTAAACAAGGCTCAGTAATCAGCCCTGTGATATTTAACAATGCAATACGTTCTGAAACAAAATCGATAGAAGATTTTTTGATAGATGATGGAATTTATGCTAGTCATCTATCTTATGCAGATGATTTACTTCTGATAATTGGTAATTTAGAATCTTTACAAAAAGCTGTTAATGCCGTGTCGTCTGTACTTGGTTATATTGAGCTAGCATTATAGCCGTCTAAGACTGAATCTTTCATTTTGAATGAGGAAACGTAGTCAAATTGTGTTGGTGTTGTTTGTGAGAAGATAGTTCTCCAAAAGGATAAGTTTGAATATGTCGGACTCCGGTATGGGAATTCTATCAAAGCTACTAAAAATCTATCTATTGCAGCACTTAAAGAAAAACTGCGAAAAACTTACGGTATGCTAGCACGAACTAAAGGTCAATTGGACAAAATTACGCTCGGTCGTCTCTGTAACGCCATGTTCGCGCCACATGTCTTTTTTTTTTAACCCCTTTATGGAATTGCTTTAGTAAAACCTAACGTAACCAAATTCGTTCAATTTTTTTTGGTATTGTAAATATTTATTGGGAATTCCCATATGGTTCAGAAACTCTTATGTTTCGCAGAAGTATTATATTTTTGAGTTAAGTAAGAAAATGGATGAGTTGTATACCCGTTTCAAAAGTCGAAATAGAACAATACACGACTTTCCATTGGCTAGTCTTGTGCATTAAAATCCTGATTTTGATTTCGTTTGTTTTCTCTTTTCCATAGCTATCGCAATTTAATTTTGTTTTGTAGCGTTATGTGATTTTTTTCTTTATTTTTTTCTTTCGTTTGTATAATTCCTTCGAGCATTTACATGTATTTGTATGAAGGGTTGAAATAAAATTATTATTATTATTATTATTATTGACTGAATACTTCGTTTTAAAAGTTAAATTTAACATTGCAAACCTCCGTAAATCTCTTGCTTTAAATATTAGACTATGAGTATTGTTTTTTGCATTTTTAAAAGGTCCCTTACACGTTCTCTTCCTGCACTAGAGTTGGGCCTAATAATTGAAGGACTTGATATTTGAGGGTTCAATATATTGTCGTGGTTTCTTCTACCTAGATGGGTATGATTACAACATATCAAATCTAAATCAATTTGCTCTAAAATTTTATTCTAATCTCTATAAAATGACTCATTGGGCTCATCCCGACTCAATCTGTCCATATCTAGTTGCTCTAAATTTTCATCTGTTTCTCTATGACATTTGTCAATAAGATCGTCCCGAGTCAAATCTTGAGGGTTCCAGATGCTTTCTATCGCATTCAATATAGCATCCATGGCTACAGGATCAACATAACCAGAGGTCTGTATCTCACTCATATCTCCACCCAAATTGATTTGGGGTCTTACTGGTTATGGTGTTTTTAGTTCAACTGTTCTTATTTTCGTTGCTCTTGTCTATAGTGAAGAATTTATGGTTGTTTAAAGTAATAAATATCGTGTTGTTCAACATGCATATTCTTCTGCTGTCTATGCAGATGAAAGAAGTATTTCTTTGTTTGTAGAGTCTTTGTGTATTTTTCATTATTTTTTTCACATGTTTTATGAACAAGAATATGGTGTTTTCATAAATTGTGTGAACAACAATATTTTTTGTTACCAAAACAAGCATATGAAATAAGACATAAACCCTATTGTATTTTGTTGAATGAAAACAATTGTAATCTTTAGTTTTTTCAAATATTATCACACATGGTTAAGATAGATTAGACATATATCCTAGTTTTTTTTCATGAAATAAAAAGGTCATGCTGCCTAAGTAAAGAGGAAGTGTTTTTTTCACTAAGGTACTTTATAGGAAAGAATTTTTCGGAATGGTCTCATTTGGTTGGAAACTGAAAGTTTTAGTGCCCTTTCCTAAGATTCAAAAAATGATTGAAGGGCGTCAGCTCTCCTCCCATGCAATTTTTCGCCGGAAGTATAAATTATGTTCTGGTGTCTAAGGGTACGGGGGGCTGTCAGTCGTACTCCTCTTAGGTTCTGTTCGTTGTGAGTTTGACTCGGGTATTTAAATCCTTCAATTATGGTATTATTAATAGAAGTTTTCTGCGAAAATAAATTTGTGATATTATGTAACTCTTTTCATAGTGTATTGACTAGTACACATCTTTGTCGATCCTATTTTCAATTTCATTTTAATAATGCTCTCTTTAAGAGTCAAAAATTATTGGTGGGTGTCAGCTCTTCGCCCATGCAACTTTTCCCCCGAAGTACAAATTATGTTCTGGTCTTTAAGGGTACGGGGGGGGGGGTGTCAACCATACTCCTCTTATTTTCTGTTCGTTTTTAGTTTGACTCGTTTATTCAAACCCTTCAATTATGGTCTTATTAATAAAAGTTTTCTGTGAAAATAAATTTGTGATATTAGGTAACACTTTCATAAGGTATTGAGTAGTGCAAATCTTTGTAGATCCCATCTTAAATATCATTTTAAAATCTTGAACGTTTTCTAAAAATCTTTAGCTAAGTTATTCAGATCTTGAAGTAAGAAGGGGGTACCATAAAGACCACGGCATGTTAAACTTGACCCGATTTTGTCTTGCTCAGAATTTTCGTTAAATACAAAATAAATTTTAGTTTTTTCATTAAAGCTACTTACTCATATATTGAATTCCGTTCGCAGGAGTAAAGAACACTTGGTTTTCACTAGAAGTGCCCGAAAAACTTCCGGAAGACCTTCAGGCGGGCTGGCCTGCCTATTAAAACATTAACTAGTCCCGCTATCCCCTGTGTGTTATCGTGAATGTGATTATTTCATTGCAATCCGTTTTGCTAACCTAATTCTTATTAATGTATACCTCCCTTGCGACCAAAGATCCTTTTCTTCTCTATCAAAGTATACTAACGTGAACAAAAAAGTAAGCCGTAGCCTTTGAAAAACAAGCCAAAAATAAGCCAGACAATTTTTTGCCCAAAATCTAACTTTACTTTTAAAGGTGTCCAAGTTTTGACGGCCGTTTTATAGAAATACTCACCACTAGTCAGGTCCATTGATCCTACTGGCATTATCCACCTTTCAAGTCGTTCCCTGGCTTGAGGAAGTTCAGTTCCAGTGTAGAGATTATTTTGAGGCTGCATTTAGTACAATTGCGATAAACCGCTACCCCATGTGGAACTCTAGAGACTTTACAGAAATTCCTGCGCGCTATGTTCAGAAAATGCTCTACCGTGCTTACTTTCCTGTCCAACAGTTCGGGGAAAATTATTGACGAGGACGCCCACCAGCTTGATTTCTCCTGTGTTAGTTCGAGCACTGTCCGTGTGTGCGCCGCAATTTCTGTATCCCATAATTTCACTGAGTCGGACCTCCGATTACTATAATGATACTCTGTGACCCAAGGCGTTTTAATGTCAACATTTCGATTCAGTCAGAGGTTCTTTTTGGCGCAATAGAGTTAATCCCAGAACAAATTCTTAAAATTTTGTCCCAGCCCTTATGTATTGGTTGGACATAAAGATGCATTAACCGTAACCGTAACCCGCAGACAAAAACAAAAAAGATCATTAGATCATTGGTTTATTATCACATGAGTCTGAAACAAGATTGATTGCTTCAGGTTTGCTTATGTCACAAGCTGATGCTCATCACCGCTAAAAATGGGGGTGCAAACCAGTCATGTACACCAGCTATTTTTCTGTGGCATGTACCCAATTTGCTGGTAGCCAATACATTGAGGTACACACCTCAATGCATTGGGTACCCCCCCCCCCATACCAGTTAGGGATTAATTGTTTTATGTACAACCCTCAACATATAATGTACTCCTTCACCACTGTAGTAGTATACCACAGGATCTGTACCTCAGAATTTGATACCTACATCTAACCTAGTGTACTACTCCATATATAGCGTAGCAGGACCTACTCCATATATAGCGTAGTAGGACCTATGCCATGTTTAATGTAGTACTGATTGTGGGGTGTTGTACTCAAATTCTTAGGTACAGATCCTGTGGGGTACTACTGCAGGGCTGAAGTAGTACATTATGTTGATGGTAGTACATAAAACAATTAATATCCCTAACTGCCCCATACCGATTTTCACTTTTGCATGTATTCTGAGAAAATTCATGACCAGTTTGCTTCTTCCTTTGAGCATATTTAAACTGAAGTGATGCAAAGAAAACCTCAACTATAAATAAATGTATCTTCTCAGAATAGGCCTAGAAGAAACGTGAAAACGGGTATGGGGGTACCTAATATATTGGGGGCAGTACCCGATGCATTGAGATGTGTACCCAGTGGGCTAGGCTGTGTACCCAAATTGTTTGTACAGAGATACAAACCACAGAAAATAGCTAGAGCGTACATGACGATAGCATGACGACTCCTGGACGACTCACATGAACTAAACAGCTAAACAGGATCTGTAGATGTTACAGACATGTCTGTTATGAGGTTGATTCCTGGCGTTATTCTATACTAACAAGTAACAGCTAATATACTGTACCTTCAGCTGTAGTTGAACCCCATGACTTAATGGCTAATGCTTTTTATGCTGTTGTTACGAAGCCACGTGTCTCTTAGGATTTGAAAACTCCACCGCACTGCCGCGGTTAGATTCGTATTTTGACCATAGAGTTAAAACGTGATTTTGACCTTTCGTGAGCATTCGTTCGTTCGTTCGTTCGAAAATCGGATGAATTTCCAAAAAATACAAATTCTTCCTGAAAAAGTAAATCACGCCAAGAAATAAGCCAGCTCAAAATAAAATAGCCAAGTTTTAAGCCACAAGCCAGTCCCAAAAATTTTCACGCCAGTCGCCAACAAAATAAGCCAGTTTGGCGTAAAATAAGCCTATCTGGCAACGCTGGTATACTAAAGCATGTGCATCGCCAACAAAGTATAATCATCTACTGAACAAGTACTGACAAAACCTATCCTCTCCACACAAAAAAGTGACCCTTTGTTACACAATTTACACAGACCCTTAGGTTATTTTTAAGACCCTTAGTTACACAATTCAATATAAATTTCCGGGTAACTCGTCGCCTGAATCACGCTCTATTGGCTGGGATAATTTATTGGCTGGGAGCAAAGTACTTTGGCTCGGAGCGATTAAGTAGTACAACATTTTGCGTCTAGAGGCACTGAGGTACGCGGGGTCACTTTTGGAGAGTTTTGTCAGTACTTGTTCAGTAGATGATTATACTTTGATCGCCAAAGACCCTTCTTGTTAGTGTTGAGAGCAATGGATTGGATTGGATCCTGTTAGGCGATACGAACTGTGATATAAACTCTACCTCAACGCAGACTGATTTATTTTTGGATTCGTTACCTAATGGCTATCGGGTTTTGGATAAAGATGCATCCCATTCATACATATATAATAGCGGTTCATTGTCTGATATTGGTCATTGTGTTGTTTCTTCTGGTGTTTCTATTAGCGACATTCACATTGAACAGGATGAACGTGATTATGACCATCTGCCCCTTTCAGCCACTGTCACCATCAATTCGACTCGGGCTGAACAGAACTTATGTACTAATTACAAAAAGTGGATCAAACAGTTCGTGGTAACGAACTGTAAGTAAGGAGCGACCCGGCTCAATGGTAACCGAAACTCTAAAAAACGGGATTTTGATACCAATAGATACATCAAAAGAATCAGATTTTAATTCTGATTTCAAATATATAAGTTTCATTAAGTTTAATCTTACCCATCAAAAGTTACGTGCCTGAGAAAATTTGGCTGATTTTCGAAAAAAAGGAGGAAAGACCCCCTAAAAGTTATATAACCTTAATGAAAATCACACCATCATATTCAGCGTATCAGAGAACCCTACTGTAGAGGTTTCAAGCTCCTATCTACAAAAATGTGGAATTTTCCATTTTTTGCCAAAAGAAAGATCACGGATGCGTGTTTATTTGTTTGTTTGTTTGTTTGTTTTTGTGTTTTCTGGTTTTTTTTCCTCAGGGGTGATCGTATCGACCCAATGGTTCGGGAATATTATAAGAGGCGGCTCATTTGAACGGAAACTATAATTTACATTGCGATTTTTAAGCAACCAAAAAAAATGGAGTGCAACTACAGACCCTCCCATACTCATTTTTTTTCCAAGGTCACATAACCAAAAATTTAAGACGGCCATTCTGTTCAACGTGTTCGAAAATATGATAAAAATGTCTTTTAGGATGACTTGGTCCCCCAAAGTCCCCAGGGGGAGGGCTGAAAGTTATGAACTTTACTCACTGTTAACATTTTTTATTGGTTATTGTGATGTATACAGACTTTTTCTGAGGTGTTTTTTTCTGGTTGGTGGGGGCCGGCGCGGGTCGGGGGCTATATGGAAGGATCTTTCCATGAAGGAAGTTTTCATGGGGGAAGGGACATTGCTATGCAGGGGGCGACGGATTTCCCAGCATTATTAAAGAAAAAGATCAGGAATTAAATAAAAAAAAAACAAGTTTTTCAACTGATCAACTGGTTGTGATTAAGAGGTCATTTTTAAAGAACTGGAAAAAAAATTCGAACTATAGTTTAAAGTGCAGGGTATTGACTAGGGGGCGAACCCCCTAATATACGTGTTAAAAATTTATGAATATAGAAGTTCGTTACGTAAGTTAATTCTAAGTTACGTATATTTATTACTAATAAAAACGTTCGTAAATAAAATTAAACAAGTTTCGAGAAACAGCCATTTAAATGGCTAAATTAATATTCAAATTTTGTTTTAATTATTTATGTACGGTGAGCCAAAATCAAAACCTGCATTAATTCAAAAACGTTCAAAAATTAAATAAAAAAAACAAGTTTTTTTAACTGAAAGTAAGGAACGACGTTAAAACTTAAAAAGAACAGAAATTATTCCGTATATGAAGGGGCAGTGCCCACCTCAACACCTCGCTCTTTACGCTAAAGTTTGACTTTCTCACAACTATATTTTTTTTAAACAATAAAAAACTTTAGCGCAAAGAGCGAGGCGTTGAGGAGGGGACAGCCCCCTTCATATATTTTTATTCGAGATGACATGTTATTTTTCGGGGGAGGGGGGGTGTACGAAGACTCGTCGAACGTCGTCTAGAGATATTTTTGTTTTGTTCTTCCGAGTCGTAAAAAACTTAGGAGGGGGGTTTAAACCCGAAAACACTCCCCTGGATACGGCTTGATTATCAGGTACCATGCAATCAAACAGTTCATGCTAATTATCAAACAGCTCGTGGTAACGAACTGTAAGTAAGGAGCGACCCGGCTCAATGGTTGACTTTCTCACAACTCTATTTTTTTTAAACAATAAAAAAACTTTCGCGTAAAGAGCGAGGCGTTGAGGCGGGGACAGCCCCCTTCATATATTTTTATTCGAGATGACATGTTATTTTTCGGGGGAGGGGGGGGTGTACGAATACACGTCGAAGTTCGTCTATATATATTTTCGTTTTGTTCTTACGAGTCGTAAAAAACTTAGGAGGGTTTTTTTTTATATTTATACGGGTTTTTTATATTTATACGGGGGGGGGGTGTACGAATACACGTCGAAATTCGTCTATATATATTTTCGTTTTGTTATTACGAGTCGTAAAAAACTTAGGAGGGGGTTTTAAAACCGAAAACACTCCCCTGGATACGGCTTGATTATCAGGTACCATGCAATCAAACAGTTCATGCTAATTATCAAACAGTTCGTGGTAACGAACTGTAAGTTAGGAGCGACCCGGCTCAATGGTAACCGAAACTCTAAAAAACGGGATTTTGATACCAATAGATACATCAAAAGAATCAGATTTTAATTCTGATTTCAAATATATAAGTTTCATTAAGTTTAATCTTACCCATCAAAAGTTACGTGCCTGAGAAAATTTGGCTGATTTTCAAAAAAAGGAGGAAAGACCCCCTAAAAGCTATAGAACCTTAATGAAAATCACACCATCATATTCAGCGTATCATGGGATCAAAAGAATCAGATTTCAATGCTGATTTCAAATATATAATTTTCATCAAGTTTAGTGCTACCCATCAAAAGTTACGCGCCTGAGAAAAATTTGGCTGATTTTCAAAAAAAGGGGAAAGACCCCCTAAAAGCTATAGACCCTTAGTTAAAATCACACCATCATATTCAGCGTATCAGAGAACCCTACTGTAGAGGTTTCAAGTTCCTATCTACAAAAATGTGGAATTTTACGTATTTTGCCAGAAGAAAGATCACGGATGTGTTTTTATTTTTTTATTTTTTTTTTTTTTTTTGTTTTTTAACCAGGGGTGATCGTAACCACCCAGTGGTCCTAAAAAATCGTGGGAGGGCTCATTGGAAAGGAAATTAAAATTTATAGTGCCCATTTTAAGTGACCAAAAAAAATGGAGGGCAACTAGGCCCCCTCCCACGCTAATTTTTTTCCCAAAGTCACCCGATCAAAATTTTGAGATAGCCATTTTGTTCAGCATGGTCGAAAATATGATAAATTTGTCTTTTAGGATGACTTAATCCCCCGAAGTTCCCAGAGGGAGGGCTAAAAGTTATGAACTTTACCCAATGTTAACATATAGTTTGGGTTATGGGGAAGTATACAGAAGTTTTCAGGAGGGTTTTTTTCGGGTAGTGGGAGGGACGGGTGGGTCGGTGGTTATGTTGGAGGATCGGTTCATGAAGGAAGTTTTCAGGGGGGAAGGGAAATTGCCATGAAGGGGGCCCCGGACTTGCCAGCATTATTTATTGGTTATTGGGAAGTATACAACCATTTTCAGGAAGGATTTTTTCTGGAGGGGGGGCTAGAGGAGGGGGTTACCCTGGAGAATATTTCCGTGGAGGATGTTTCTTTGGGGTAAGGGACATTTCGATGAAGGGGGCGCCGGATTTCCAAGCATTATTTAAAAAACGAGCAGAAATTAAATAAAAAAAAAAAGTTTTTTCAACTGAAATGTAAGAAGGAATATTAGAACTTAAAACCAACAGAAATTATAACGCATGTGAGGGGGTTCTCCCTCAAGTCAATACCTCGCTCTTTACGCTACATTTTTTTTTATTGCTTTCAAAAGAGCTATCTATTCTAATTAAACGGCCTTTTTTATTCTGGGGTTTGTGAATCAAAATTTTTTTTAGCTTTTAACTTAAAGAGCTTTTTATTCACTACGGAGATAACCCCCTAATATACGTAATAACATATATGTAATAAAAAAAAAACAATAAAAAAACAAGCGATACGGCTCAATAGTAATCGAAACTTTTAAAACGGAATTTTGATGTCAATAAATGTATCAAAAGAATGTGTTTATAATGCTGATCCTAAATATATAAATTTTATTAAGTTTAGTATTACTCATCAAAGGCTACGAGCCTGAGAAAATCTACTCGATTTTTTAAAGAGGGTGGAAACATCCCCTACAAGTGAAAGAATTTTAATGAAAATCACATCGTCTGATTCAGCGTATCAGAAAACCCTATTACATAGGTTTCAAGCTCATATCTGCAAAAATCTGCAACTTTGTATATTTTGTCAGAAGAAAAATATACGAATATAGAAGTTAGTTACGTAAGTTAATTTGTAAATACATCCATTTAGCAAAAGAAAAGTAAAATTTTTATGTAAATAAAAGCTGCATTAACTAAAAAACGATCAGAAATTAAATAAAAAAAACAAGTTTTTTAAACTGAAAGTAAGGAGCGACATTAAAACTTACACCGACCAGAAATTATTCCGTATATGAAAGGGGCTGTCCCCTCCTCAACGCCTCGCTCTTTACGATAAAGTTTGACTCTGTCTCACAACTTTATTTTTTAAAACAATAAAAAACTTCAGCTTAAAGAGCGAGGCGTTGAGGAGGGGACAGCCCCTTTCATATACGGAATAATTTCTGTTTGTTTTATGTTTTGATGTCGCACCTTACTTTCAGATTAAAAAACTTGTTTTTTTTATTTAATCACAAAAAGAGACTGGAATAAAGCTGACTGGCCTCTATATCTATCAACTGTTGATCTTCTTTTGTCTACGATTAAAGTTCCATTTAATTTACTCTGTACCAGTGTTATATCCCCACAAGCTCGCGTTCAGCTCAATATATATTACAGCCAAATTTTTTCCTGCCTGAAAAAAGCTGAAGAAGTGGCTGTCCCGCTTTGTCGTTTTAAGCTTAAGACTAGAGGTTCAATATGAAAATCTGACCCTGATTTAAAAATTGTAAAAATCGTGCAAAATTGTGGCTTAGAATTTGGGTAGCGCGTGGCCGCCCTTTAAGGGGTCACCTTTTTGACATTAAACAGGAAACGAAGTTGGAATTTAAACGTTATCTTCGTAAAGTAAGGTACAATGGTATGGAATTTCCGAAGACCTCTAGTCAGTGGAAACAAGTGATTAATGTTGCGAAATTTGATTAAACTCCTAATGCCGATCGGATCCCTAATGCCTCTTGGATTAATCATTATAATAAGATTTTTAATATTATGAATTATGCGGTTCACTCTCAGTTTGCTAGCCTTTGTTCTTATGCATCACTTGCGAAAATTTACCAAGGTCATGTGCCTCCCGTTTCTGCTGACCGTGTGATTCGTTGTGTTAGCAATTTAAAATCTAAATCATGTGATATTAATGGTGATAGTGTTTTTAACCTTCATATTGATTTGAAAGAATTGATTTATCATTTGCAGTTATTATTTCAAATTTGTCTATGTACGTCTTTGGTGCCTGATTCTTTTTTGTGCGGGAGTTTCACTTCGATTCTTAAAAGTAGGAAAGATCCGACTAATTGCGCATCATACAGACCTTTTACGAAAGGCTGTTCGCTGAGCAAAGTTTTCGAATAGGTCCTGCTTCCTGAAATTCTTCCAAAAGTTGATTATGTGTCCAATCAATTTGGGTTTAAACCGAATATAGGATGCCAACATGCGCATCGAATTCTTGCTTCTTTTTTAATTCAAGCACGAAAAGATGGCTCTGAACTTCATTTATGTGCGTTAGATATTTCAAAAGCCTTTGACTCTGTTTGTCACTGCCAACTATGGTATTCTCTTACCCAGCTTGGAGTGAATTCATCTCTTATATGTGTCCTTCGTTTTTGGTATGCAAATTCATATGTTCGCTTCGGTCAGGAGAGATCTTTTTTGGTAATATTCCTATTCGGTCTGGACTTAGGCAGGGGGGGGGGTTCTGTCACCATACCTTTTTAATGCTTGTTTATACCCTGTGCTTTCTCGTGTTTTTCCGTCATGTTTTACGGGTCTAACTAATTTATCTTATATTGCTTATGCAGATGATTTATTACTTATTAGCCGTTCAAAATTCACCCTAGCTAAGTCTACCCAGTTTGTTCCTAAGTTTTTTGAAAAAATTGGCCTCGTGCTTAATGCTGAAAAATGTGAGCATTTAGTTTTCAAAGGTAAGAACCCAAGTAGTGATTTGAGTTGTAGTTCTTTTTCAGTTAAGCTGGCTCCTGCGTTGCGTTGGCTCGGGATTAGTATTTGCTCTTCTATTTCAGCTATCTGTGCTAGTGTGCTTGCAGATATTAAGAATAAGCTTAAAGCAGGTTATGCTAAAATTGTCCCAAATCGTGGCCGACATTCTCGTAAGGCATTGGTTAAACTCTATTCAACGTACTGCGACCATTCCATTCTTTTTCTATCAGGTTTGCGCTCATTTTTTGATACTAGTGATATGCAGGACAATAGAGTTTTGCACTTCCGTTATTTTAAATATCTTTTGTATTTGCCTCGTTGGTATAGAAACCGTAAGATTATTCGAATGTTTAATGCAACTGATATATTGACGTCATATAATAAGTTGGGCTCCAAGTTAAAAGACGAGACCTGCAAGCGATTGGGTCCTTTTCATCCTCTTGTGCGATTGTTCTGATTTGCATTTGTAGTTCTTTATATTGATATTGTTATGCATGTGTTTTGTTTGTACGTCTTTTCCTTTTATTTTCTTTTGTTACTCCCCTTTTATAATGTTAGTGAGAGTAGAGGTGACCCTAAAGCCCCCATTGCTCACCCCTGCTGCCACCTATAACTTTTTTTACATAATTCATGGATGATTATGTGTGTCGGTCGATTTATTTGATGTTTTTTATGGATTTTGTCAGTGAGAATTTGAAAAACAGGACTTTTGTCACATTTTTGTATGTTTTTATGGACTTTTGTCAGTGAGAATTTGAAAAAACTGGATTTTTTATGGTTTTTGTCAGTGAGAATTTGAAAAACATGAATTTTGTCACATGTATGGATGGTTTTATGGTTTTTGTCAGTGAGAATGAAAAAACAGGAACTTTCTCACTTTCATGGATGTCAACAGCAATTTATGTATGTTTCATGGTTTTTGTCGGTGAGAATGGAAAAACAGTATTTTTCTCACTTTGCTGTCAGTCATTAATCAAATTGTTTCCGGGCAAAGTTTAGTAATGTCTGACAGGTACTGCTCCAGGAATAGATCCAAGTCATTAATGTCTTTGCCTCGGGAACAGTTCTACTGGTCGAACTCCAAAGCATATTAATAACCAAAGGCCATGGAAATAATTAGGCAAGAAACATCTTAGCGATGAATTGTTTTAGCGCGCGAGAAGGTTTCCTATTAATTTGAAATGCGTTAGCACAGAGATGCCAATAACAAAGGAACACGCTGAATTTGAGTTTAGGGATTATTTGGGCGAAACCGTTTTAGACAGGTTATGGAACTATTTCGGCGAAACAGATAGAGACATTTTAAAAGAAGATTTTTGAAGAGATTTTAGAAGAAAATTTAATGGTGAAACTCTGTGGTCGTTATAATACACAAGTTTCATTTGAAGAGTGTTGTGAGGTCCTCTAACCCAACCCCAAAGGGTTCCAATCCTCCTACCCCAACCCCGAAGGAAGCCCCCGGTCCTCAAAGCCCCCCCAAACTCCCAAAGGGACTCCACCGGTCCCCAAATGTCCCCCAGGCTCCCAACTGTCCCCCCGGACACTCAAAGGCCCCCCAAGATCCCAAAGGGCCACCGGCGCCCCAAAGGCCCAACCAGGCCCCCAAATGCCATCCCCGGGCCCCCCAAAGGCACATCGAGCTCCCAAAGGACCAACAGGGTCCCAAAGGCCCTCCACCGGTCCCCAAATGTCCCCCAGGCACCCAAAGGCCCTCCCGGCGCCCCCAAGGCCCCCCCCCGGTCCCCAAAGGTCCCCCCGAGCTCCCAAAGGACCACCGACCCTCAAGGGACCCACAGACCCTCAAAGGCCCACCCAGACCCCCAAATGCCATCCCCCGACCCCCAAAGCCCATCCCCCGGTCCCCAAAGGTCCCCCCGAGCTCCCACAGGACCACCGACCCTCAAGGGACCCACAAACCCTCAAAGGCTCTCCCCGAGCACCCGTCTTTCGTTGATGTGTGTTGTCTGAAACCTATGATTTGGGAGGTGTAGTTTGCTACTTCAGACTTTTCTGAGCTAAGGTTTCATAGAATTTCCTAGGTGAATGTTGTCTGAAACCAATAGTTTTGGATGAGTAGTTTGCTATTTCAGGCTTTTATGAGCTAGGTTTCTTAGCCTTTCGTTGGTGTGTGTTGAGTGAAACTTATGATTTGGGATATGTAGTTTGCTATTTTTGACTTTTCTGAGTTGGATTTCTTAGTCTTTCATAGGTGTGTGGTGTCTGAAACCTATGATTTGGGATGTGTAGTTTGCTATTTTCGACTTTTCTGAGCTGGATTTCTTAGCCTTTCATAGGTATGAGTTGTCAGAAAATTATGATTTGGGATGTATAGTTTTCTATTTCAGGCTTTTCTGAGATAAGTTTTTCTAGTATTTCGTAGGTGAATGTTGACTGAAACCAATAGTTTGGGATGAATAGTTTGCTATTTTTGACTTTTCTGAGCTAGGTTTCTTAGTCTTTCGTTGGTGTGTGTTGACTGAAACCGATGATTTGGGATATGTAGTTTGCTATTTTTGACATTTCTGAGCTGGATTTCTTAGTCTTTCATAGGTGTGTGTTGTATGAAACCTATGATTTGGGGTGGGTGGATTGCTACTTTTGACTTTTCTGAGCTGGATTTCTTAGCCTTTCTTAGGTGTTTGTTGTCTGAAACCTATAGTTTGGGATGACTCGTTTGCTATTTTTGACTTTTCTGAGCTAGGTTTCTTAGCCGTTCATAGGTGAGTGTTGTCTGAAACCTATGATTTGGGATATGTAATTTGCTATTTCCGACTGTTCATAACCGGATTTCTTAGTCTTTCGTATGTGTGTGGTGTCTGAAACCTATGATTTGGGATGTGTGGGTTGCTATTTTTTTTACTTTTCTGATCTGGTTTTATTAGTCTTTCGTATGTTTTTTTTGAATTAAAAATATGATTTTGGTTTTTTAAATTGATATTTTTGACTTTTCTGAGATAGATTTCTTAGCCTATCATATGTGTGTCCTTTCAGAAAATTATGATTTGGGAGGTGCAGTTTGCTTTTTGGACTTTTCAGAGCTAGGATTCTTAGTCACTCATAGGTGTTTGATGTCTGAAACTTCAGGTTTGGGATGAATAGTTGGCTATTTCAGACTTTTCTGAGCTAAGGTTTCTTATTATTTCGTATGTGACTGCTGTCTGAAACTTATGATTTAGGATATGTAAATTACTATTCCGGGCTTTTCTTAGTTGGATTTCTTAGTCTTTTCATAGGTGTATAGTGCCTGAAACATATGATTTAGGATGTATAGATTGCTCTTTTCGACTTTTCTGAGATAGTTTTCATAGCCTTTCAGAGGTATGCTTTGTCAGAAAATTATGATTTGTGATGTGTAGTTTGATATTTCATGCTTTTCTGAGCTGAGGTTTTCTAGTATTTCGTAGTTGAATGTTGTCTGAAACCAATAGTTTGGGATGTTTAATTTTCTATTTACGACTTTTCATAACAGTATTTATTAGTCTTTCGTAGGTGTGTGTTGTCTGAAAACTATGATTTGGGATTTGTGTTTTTGTATTTATTGCTTGTCTGAGTTTTATTTCTTTGTATTTCATAGGTGTGTAGTGTCTGAAAACTATGATTTGGGGTGGGTGGATTGATACTTTTGACTTTTCTGAGCTGGATTTCTTAGCCTTTCATAGGTGTTTGTTGTCTGAGACATATAGTTTGGGATGACTAGTTTGCTATTTTTGACTTTTTTGAGCTAGGTTTCTTAGCCGTTCATAGGTGAGTGTTGTCTGAAACCTATGATTTGGGATATGTAATTTGCTATTTCTGACTTTTCATAAACAGATTTCTTAGTCTTTCGTAGTTGTGTGATATCTGAAACCTATGATTTGGGGGTGTGTGGGTTGATATTTTTTGACTTTTCTGAGCAGGATTTCATAGCCATTCATAGGTGTGTGTTGACTGAAACATATGATTTGGGATGGTTAATTTGCTATTTTTGACTTTTCTGAGCTAGATTTCTTAGCCACTCATAGGAGTGTGTTGTCTGAAACTTATGATTTGGGAAGCACACGAAAACTTACATGCACACAAAAACTTAAATTCACACAAAAAAATAAACACACACACACACACACAAAAAAATGACACACACAAAAACACTAAAACACACACACACACGCAAAAAATAAAACACACAAAAAAACATACGCACACACACACACAAACACACACACACACACAAAAACTTACACAAGAACACAAAAAAACTCACACACACACGCAAAAAAACTTACACACACACACACTCACAAAACTTACACATACACACACGAAAACTTACACACACACGCCAAAACTTACACACACAAAAACTTACACATGAACACGAAAACTTACACACACACACACACTAACACAAAAACAAAAACTCCCACAAATACACACACACACACACACACACAAACTTACACACACACACACACACACAAAAACATACACAATCACACTAAAACTTAAATTCACACAAAAAATTACATCAACACAAAAAAATACATAAACACACAAAAAAAAAAAATACACACACACACACACACGACCAAAAAAAAAAAAAAGCGCAAAAACAAAAACACACAAACAAAATAAAAAACAAACACACATACACATACACAAAAACTTACACATGAACAAAAAAAAAACTCACACACACACACGCCAAAACTTACAAACACACAAAAACTTACACACACACACACACACATATACACAAAAACTCACACACACAGACGCACAAAAACTTACACACACACACAAACACACACAAAACTTACACACACACACACACCAAAACTTACACACACACGCCAAAACTTACACACACAAAAACATACACACACACACACACAGACACACACACAAACACACACACACACACACACAAAAACTAACGCACACACAAAAAATAAAACACACACACACACACACACACACACACACACACACACAAAAACACACAAAAAACTTATATCCACACACAATAGCTTAGACACACAAAAACTTACACACACACAAAAACTTGAAAACACGCACAAAAACTTACACACACACACAAAAACTTACACACACACACACGAAACCTTACACACACACGCCAAAAATTACACACACACACAAAAAACTTACACACACACACACACACACACACACAAAAACTTAAACATTCAAACCAAAACTAACAAGCACACAAAAACTAATACACACACACACTAAAACTTACACACACACTACAAAACTTACACACACAAAAGCTTAGACACACAAAAAATTACACACACACACACACAAAAACTAACACACACACTCAAAAACAAAGACACACACAAATAAACTAACACTCAAAAAAACTAACACACACACACAAACAAACACACACACAAAAAAAAAAAACACACACACGAAAAAAAACACACACCGCAAAAAAAAACACACACAAAAACTAACACACACACAAACACACACACAAACACACACAATCTTACAAACAAACACAAAAAACTAATCCCCCACAGCAATGATTAGAAACACAAAAAAATACACACACACACAAAAACTAAAACACACGCACAAAAACTTACACACACACACAAAAACTTACACACACACACACGAACTATTACACACACGCACCAAAATCAACCCACAAACCCAATAACACAAAAACACACACACACACACACACAAAAATTACATATGAACACAAAAACTTACATGCACAAAAAAACATATACACACACACACGAAAACTGACACACACACGTCAAAACTGACACACACAAAAGCTTAGACACACAAAAACTTACACACACACAAATACTTACACCCACACACCAAAACTTACACACACACACAAAAAAACACACTCACAAAAAAAAACACAAACACACAAACACACACAAAACTTACACACACACGCCAAAACTTACAGACACACAAACTTACACACACACACACACAAACTTACACACACACACACAAAAAACTTACACACACAAAAACTTACACACACACACATACACACACACACACACACACACAAACATACACAAACACACACAAAAATAAAAACAACACGAAAAAGAAAAGACAAACAAAAAAATAAAAAAACACACAAAAACTAACACACACGCACAAAAACAAACACACACACACACAAACACTTACACACACACACGCGAAAACTTACACACACACGTAAAAACTTAAACACACACACACACAAACAAAAACACACACACAAAAACACACACAAAAAATAACACAAGCACGCGAAAACTTACATGCACACAAAAACTTACACACACACACACGAAAAATGACACACACACACGACAAAACTTACACACACAAAAGCTTAGACAAACAAAAACTTAAACACACAAACACACACAAACTTACACCCACACGCAAAACTTACACACACACACACAAAAACTTACACACACAAAAACTTAC
Source organism: Artemia sp. Qi Xiang Cuo (assembly GCF_049724085.1). Lineage (NCBI taxonomy): Eukaryota > Metazoa > Arthropoda > Branchiopoda > Anostraca > Artemiidae > Artemia > Artemia sp. Qi Xiang Cuo. The sequence continues at coordinate 74,975,145 of NC_142798.1, forward strand.
ACACACACACACACACACACAAACATCTACACCCACACGCAAAAACTTACACACACACAAAAACTTACACACACACACACACACACAAAAACTCACACACACACACACACACTAAAACTTACTCACACACTCATACACACACACACACTTACACACACAAATTCTCACACATACAGACACACACACACACACACACACAAAAACCTACATATGCACACAAAAACTAACATGCACACACACATACACACAAACATACATACATAAAAACACACACACACACAAAAACAGTCACACAAACACACACACATAAACACACTTATACACACACACACACATACACACACACACACACATATACACACACATACAAACACACATACACACACACATACACACACATACACACACACACATGAGACACACACTCTCTCACACCCTCATACATTCACTCTTTCACTCTCACATTTACACACACACATACACACACATACACACACACATACACACACACACACATACAAAAATATAAGTTTTTTGTGTGTTTGTGTAAGTTTGTGTGTATGTGTGTGTGTGTATGTGTGTGTGTGTTATTTTTTGTGTGTGTTAGTTTTTTGTGTGTGTGTGTGTATGTTTGTGTGTGTGTGTGTGTAAGTTTTTGTGTGTGTAATTTTTTGCGTGTGTGTGTAGGTTTTAGTGTGTGTGTGTGTTTTTTTGTGTGTGTGTGTGTGTGTGTAAGTTTGTGTGCGTGTTAGTTTTTGTGTGTGTGTTTTTGTTTTTGCGTGTGGGTGTTTGTTTTTGTGTGTGTGTGTGTGTGTAAGTTTTTGTGTGTGTAAGTTTTGACGTGTGTGTGTAAGTTTTCATGTGTGTGTGTATTATTTTTTGTGTTATTTTTAGTTTTAGTGTGAAGGTGTTAGTTTGTTTGCGTGTGTTTTTGTGTGTGTGTGTGTAAGTTTTTGTGTGTGTGTGTTAGTTTTGGCGTGTGTGTGTAAGTTGTAGTGTGTGTGTGTGTTAGTTTTTGTGTGTGTGTGTAAGTTTTTGTGCGTGTGTGTAAGTTTTTGTGTGTGTGTGTAAGTTTTGTGTGTCTAGTCTATTGCGTGTGGATATAATCTTTTGTGTGTTTGTGTAAGTTTGTGTGTGTGTGTGTGTGTATGTGTGTGTGTGTAATTTTTGTGTGTGTGTAAGTTTTTTGTGTGTGTGTTTGTAAGTTTGTGTGTGTGTGTGTGTGTGTGTGTGTGTAAGTTTTGTGTGTGTAAGTTTTGGCGTGTGTGTGTAAGTTTTCGTGTGTGTGTGTAAGTTTTGTGTGTGTGTGTGTGTGTGTGTGTAAGTTTTTTTGTGTGTGTGTGTGTTAGTTTTTGTGTATGTGTGTGTGTAAGTTTTTGTGTGTGTTTAAGTTTTGGCGTGTGTGTGTGTGAGTTTTTTTGTGTTCATGTGTAAGTTTTTGTGTATGTGTTTGTGTGTGTGTGTGTAAGTTTTTGTGTGTGTGTAAGTTTTGGCGTGTGTGTGTGTGAGTTTTCGTGTGTGTGTGTGTGTAAGTTTGTGTGTGTGTGTGTGTGTAAGTTTTTGTGTGCATGTAAGTTTTTGTGTGCATGTAAGTTTTCGTGTGCATGTGTAAGTTTTTTTGTGTGTGTGTGTGTGTGTAAGTTTGTGTGTGTGTGTGTTTGTGTTTATGGCGTGTGTGTGTAAGTTTTCGTGTGTGTGTGTAAGTTTTCGTGTGCATGTGTAAGTTTTTGTGTTTGTAAGTTTTGGCGTGTTTGTGTAAGTTTTCGTGTGTTTATGTGTAAGTTTTGTGAGTGTGTGTGTGTGTAAGTTTTTGTGCGTGTGTGTTTGAGTTTTTTTGTGTTTTTGTGTAAGTTTTTTTTTTTTTGTTTGTTTTTGTTTTTTTTTTTTTGTGTGTTTTTTTGTGTGTGTGTGTGTGTGTGTGTGTGTGTGTGTGTGTGTGTGTGTGTGTGTGTGTGTGTGTGTGTGTCTGTGTGTTTGTGTGTGTAAGTTTTTGTGTGTGTGTAAGTTTTGCGTGTGTGTGTGAGTTTTCGTGTGTTTGTGTGTGTAAGTTTTGTGTGTGTGTGTGTGTGTGTGTAAGTTTTTGTGTGCATTTAAGTTTTCGTGTGCTTCCCAAATCATAAGTTTCAGACAACACACTCCTATGAGTGGCTAAGAAATCTAGCTCAAAAAAGTCAAAAATAGCAAATTAACCATCCCAAATCATAGGTTTCAGTCAACACACACCTACGAATGGCTATGAAATCCTGCTCAGAAAAGTCAAAAAATATCAACCCACACACCCCCAAATCATAGGTTTCAGACATCACACACCTACGAAAGAATAACAAATCAGGTTATGAAAAGTCAGAAATAGAAAATTACATATCCCAAATCATAGGTTTCAGACAACACTCACCTATGAACGGCTAAGAAACCTAGCTCAAAAAAGTCAAAAATAGCAAACTAGTCATCCCAAACTATATGTTTCAGACAAAAAACACCTATGAAAGGATATGAAATCCAGCTCAGAAAGGTCAAAAGTAGCAATCCACCCACCACAAATCATAGGTTTCAGACACTACACACCTATGAAAGACTAAGAAATACAACTCAGAAAAGCCTGAAATAGCAACCCACACATCCCAAATCATAGGTTTCAGACAACACACACCTACGAAAGACTAAGAAATCAGTTATGAAAAGTCGGAAATAGCAAATTACACATCCCAAACTATTGGTTTCTGACAACATTCACCTACGAAATACTAGAAAACCTTAGCTCAGAAAAGCCTGAAATAGCAAACTACACATGCCAAATCATAATGTTCTGACAACACATACCTATGAAAGGCTAAGAAACCTAGCTCAGAAAAGTCGAAAATAGCAAACTCCACATCCCAAATCATAGGTTTCAGACACCACACACCTATGAAAGACTAAGAAATCCAACTCAGAAAAGCCCGAAATAGTAATTTACATATCCCAAATTATAAGTTTCAGACAGCATTCACCTACGAAATACTAAGGAACCTTAGCTCAGAAAAGTCTGAAATAGCCAACTATTCATCCCAAACTCGAAGTTTCAGACAACAAACACCTATGAGGGACTAAGAATCCTAACTCTGAAAAGTCCAAAAAGCAAACTACACCTCCCAAATCATAATTTTCTGAAAGGACACACATATGATAGGCTAAGAAATCTAGCTCAGAAAAGTCAAAAATAGCAAATTAACCATCCCAAATCATAGGTTTCAGTCAACACACACCTACGAATGGCTAAGAAATCCAGCTCAGAAAAGTCAAAAAAATAGCAACCCACACATCCCAAATCATAGGTTTCAGACACCACACACCTACGAAAGACTAAGAAATCCGGTTATGAAAAGTCGGAAATAGCAAATTACATATCCCAAATCATAGGTTTCAGACAACACTCACCTATGAACGGCTAAGAAACCTAGCTCAGAAAAGTCAAAAATAGCAAACTAGTCATCCCAAACTATAGTTTTCAGACAACAAACACCTATGAAAGGCTAAGAAATCCAGCTCAGAAAAGTCAAAAGTAGCAATCCACCCAGCCCAAATCATAGGTTTCATACAACACACACCTATGAAAGACTAAGAAATCCAGCTCAGAAAAGCCAAAAATAGCAAACTACATATCCCAAATCATCGGTTTCAGTCAACACCCACCAACGAAAGACTAAGAAACCTAGCTCAGAAAAGTCAAAAATAGCAAACTATTCATCCCAAACTATTGGTTTCAGTCAACATTCACCTACGAAATACTAGAAAACCTTAGCTCAGAAAAGCCTGAAATAGCAAACTATACATCCCAAATCATATTTTTCTGACAACGCATACCTATGAACGGCTAAGAAACATAGCTCAGAAAAGTCGAAAATAGCAAACTACACATCCCAAATCAAATGTTTCAGACACCTCACAACTACGAAAGACGGGTGCTCGGGGAGAGCCTTTGAGGGTCTGTGGGTCCCTTGTGGGCCGGTGGTCCTGTGGGAGCTCGGGGGGACCTTTGGGGCCCGGGGGAGGGCCTTTGGGGCACAGGGAGGGTCTTTGGGTGCCTGGGGGACATTTGGGGACCGGTGGAGGGCCTTTGGGACCCTGTTGGTCTTTTGGAAGCTCGATGTGCCTTTGGGGGGCCGGGGGCGGGCTTGTGGGGGTCTGGGTGGGCCTTGGGGGCGCCGGTGGCCCTTTGGGAGCTTGGGGGGCCTTTGAGTGTCCGGGGGGACAGTTGGGAGCCTGGGGGACATTTGGGGACCGGTGGAGGCCCTTTGGGAGTTTGGGGGGCTTTGAGGACCGGGGGCTTCCTTCGGGGTTGGGGTAGGAGGATTGGAACCCTTTGGGGTTGGGTTAGAGGACCTCACAACACTGTTCAAATGAAACTTGTGTATTATAACGACCACAGAGTTTCACCATTAAATTCTCTTCTAAAATCTCTTCAAAAATCTTCTTTTAAAATGTCTCTATCTGTTTCGCCGAAATAGTTCCATAACCTGTCTAAAACGGTTTCGCCCAAATAATCCCTAAACGCAAATTCAGCGTGTTCCTTTGTTATTGGCATCTCTGTGCTAACGCATTTCAAATTAATAGGAAACCTTCTCGCGCGCTAAAACAATTCATCGCTAAGATGTTTCTTGCCTAATTGTTTCCATGGCCTGTGGTTATTAATATCCTTTGGAGTTCGACCAGTAGAACTGTTCCCGAGGCAAAGACATTAATGACTTGGATCTATTCCTGGAGCAGTACCTGTCAGACATTACTAAACTTTGCCCGGAAACAATTTGATTAATGACTGACAGCAAAGTGAGAAAAATACTGTTTTTCCATTCTCACTGACGAAAACCATGAAACATACATAAATTGCTGTTGACATCCATGAAAGTGAGAAAGTTCCTGTTTTTTCTTTCTCACTGACAAAAACCATAAAACCATCCATAAATGTGACAAAATTCCTGTTTTTCAAATTCTAACTGACAAAAACCATAAAACATCCAGTTTTTTCAAATTCTCACTGACAAAGTCCATAAAAACATACAAAAATGTGACAAAATTCCTGTTTTTCAAATTCTCACTGACAAAATCCATAAAAAACATCAAATAAATCGACCGACACACATAATCATCAATGAATTATGTAAAAAAAGTTATAGGTGGCAGCAGGGGAGGGCAATGGGGGCTTTAGGGTCACCTCTACTAGTGAGTCAAAAATAAATTATTATTATTATATTAGACATATCACAGGAAATGATATTAAATACACATATGTGCTACACTATTGAGATTCTAGCCTAGCGATTGATGCGTCAAAAGTTCATTCGAAATAAAATTAACAATGAATAAAAAAAAATCGGCCCCCATTCCCATCACCCCCACTGCGGGTCCCACTTAAACACCCCTTCATATCCAGCAGCTTCTATTTTACAATTCTTCTTTCACTTTCCCCTGAAACGCAATAGCCTTTTAACCTCAGACATTTTGCCATCTTTTCTTTAAAAGCCAATTAATTTCGGCTAAAATCCCAGTTTAACTCAATCCAAGTGAAATTACTCCGGTTCAAAAGACACGGAAAAACAGTGTACACTATTCGGAAAACTAGCCTAGCAATGGATGCGTTAAAAGTTCATTCGAAATAAAAGTAATAATGAATACAAAAATTCGGTCCGTTTCCAGTATCATATAGAGCCCCTCCCACTACTGCAGGTCACACTTAAACATCTCTCCAATCTTTGTTCAGTTTTAAACAATGACTCATGCTACAACCATTTGAAATCTCGAAATTAATCCGGACCCTTTTAACCGCACGATATAAATGTATATATATATATATATATATATATATATATATATATATATATTATATATATATATATATATATATATATATATATATATATATATATATATATATATATATATATATATATATATATATATATATATATATATATATATATATATATATATATATATATATATATATATACATATATATATATATATATATATATATATATATATATATATATATATATATATATATATATATATATATATATATATATATATATATATATATATATATATATATATATATATATATATATATATATATATATATATATATATATATATATATATATATATATATATGTATATATTTATGTATATATATGTATATATACGTATATATATATATATATATATATATATATATATATATATATATATATATATATATATATATATATATATATATCTTATATATGTACATGTTTCATTTCAATCTAATATAATAAGTCACTTCTTGTTTAATTTTGAAAAAAAAAATATAACGCTATTTGTTTTATCAATGTTCATTTGCAGATCCAACTATTCCGGGGCTTTCTCTGCTGAGGTGATTGAGTGATGATCGAGCTAAATTATTCAAACTTTGTCTTTCTTACTTTTCAGAGAATATAGAATAAAAGGCACAGAATAGGATATGGAAAAAAAAATAAACAAATCTTGTGTCTTAATTATATAACACCGTCTAAAAATGAATTTATACAATTTATTTGATCTTAAATTCTTTTCGGCTTCAGCTGAATATAATTGTAACCTTATTTACGCTCAGAACCTTCCCAGAACACTCTCATGTATTTTTTGGAAGAGGGGGGGGGGGGTCTTCCTCTTTTCACTGTATAAATATTGTTGATGTGCATTCTCTTTTTTTTTATCACTGTAAACCTTCTAAAGATTATACTTGGCAATATTTTGACTCTCTGTAATACTCTAGCTGGGTAAAGGAGTTTCAATCTTCAAAAAGTTCAAATACCTTGGTATAGGTAGGTCTTGGTATTTATCATATATAGATCATTCTATGGCCATTTGTTGTTTGAAGATGAGGTAGGAGTGGTATCGTCATGGTGTTTGTAAGCAATATCCCTTAGTATACAGTAAAAATTCTTAAAATGAGGAATTGAAAAAAATGTTTTTTTTTTTGTTCAACGGTATTTACTGAAGACTATAATAGATGATGCTTTTCTATTGGATGTTTGGGGGAGTGGTGGGCGGGTCTTTCCAAAATACTTTTTGGAGTACTTGTTTGACTTTCATTAATATAAGTCAAAATGCTTTGAATCAAAATAATATAAGTCAAAATGTTTTCAGTCAAAACACTTTTTTTTATTTTCAGTAATATAAGTATGAATCATTATTACCTTGACTTTTGATGTTTTTTTTACAGGATACAATCACAAACGATCTCCCAAATGGAAAGTATATCAACTATGGCTCAGTTGAACCCGATCCAAAGACGGATCCTCTTACATGGGCGTCTCAACAGTGGGACCAGGCACCTGATTTCAACAACCAAGCTAACTTTGTACAGCAACCTAATAATCCTTACAGTGCTCAAAACTATGATACTAGAAGCTACCCAAGTGAGCCTCGTTATTCGGCCCCACCTCCTCCTTATACTAGTACAGAGGCAGTGAATATGTCAACCAACCCTTTTAGGCAATAAATAATAATGGTCGTCTGTAATTTTTTTTTGCTTTTACCGTTATTTAATTGTTTATACTATTTGCGAAATTATAAGAATTGTTTCGAATGTTCTTTTTAATGGTGTGTTATATTGATGACTTTTATTAAAATTAAGCCCTTCGAAAAATATATTGCATAGGCCCTTATACTGATAAGTAATAAATGGGCAGCAATCCAAAAAAATGTAATAGGAAAAGTTTTCAACATTTTTTTATTCTAATACATATACGAAAAAGACATTTTTCAAAGTCTTAAAAGTTTTTTTTTATTCAAATCCCCTAAAAATGTTTTTAAACATCAAGAAAGCCAGTAATAAATCACTTAATAAAAAAACTGCAGTTATTGCTATGTATTGCTTTGGACCAGATATGCGTAAAGCGGACAATTAAAAATGGAATAAACAGAGCAGAGAATTCCAGTTAAAAAAAAAAAAAAAATCAGGGTCAGTTGTTATAAGCATTTTCACTTCAGTTGTTATAAACATCCTCAAGTACAATCAGAGAAATAAATACCTGACAAAGAAACAACGTTGAATCATTCTTTTTTAAGTTTCCCGAGATATTAAATATAGAGTTTTCATCCCATTGCAGTTGACTACTGCTATTTGGCAGGTATTTGTTTTTCTGATTGTGTTTCTAGTTAGGAGAAAGTAAGAATTTTTATAACCATTATCCCTGGCGTTTTTTTCATTTTTTTGTTTTAACTGAAATGAAAGATGCATTGACGAATGCCCTGACGAGGATAGATTGAGTATAAAAGGTTGGAGTTGTTCCGGTGTTGTGAGCTGGTTCGGGGTCTCTGCTCCGTCATAAGTTCTGTTCTCCATCCCTGTTCCCGATGGGGAAATTCTGCTTGCGTGGTATCATATTGGTATCAGGATGGACATTTCACGAGTTATCCTAACCAAAACTGTGACTGCTAACACCGCTGCAGGGTGAACATGATGTCACCCCCCCCCCCCCCCTTTAACCCCTAGCTACGTCACTGGTCCTTAGTGAGAAATAGGCCAATTAGAAACATATACAGTGGAAACTGTCCAAATGAGTCAATTTTTGTTTCTAAATAAGGCTATATTCAGGCATCCAAGACATAAACTAGAGAGGAGACTGCCCCCCCCCCCAGATTATTTTCCCTCTCAGATTTTAAAAAGGCAAATTTTTTCCCTCTAGACGTTAACGAATACTTTTTGTGCCCCCTCTATTGTTGTGAATTGATACAACTTTCAGACATTAGGAGTGCAATCAGTTAAATCGGAAATGACTTTGAAACAGAAACGAATAAAAATTTCATTGATGTTAAGAATTTAGAATATTGTTGAAACAATATTTAGTTTAGAATGAGATATTTGCTAACCAACAGTCATTTTTTTCTAATCAAGGCAAATAAGCTAGAATTTCTTGAGGAACAATTTGAGGGGGGCAGCTTTGGTCATAAGCCCGAGCATGAGCCATCCTAAGCCCCTAATTTTTTAATTTTTGGGCATCACTTAATCAAACTATAAAATATTTCTGTTTTACAATCCCCCCCCCCAAGTCATTTTTGTTTCCATTTTTTTTTTTTTGCGGTATGTTCATTTCCTCACTCTATAGTCTTTCAACTACAATTTAAGAGCTAAATTTTTTTGGTTATATTAACAAACTCTTGTTCGTAAACGAATGATATTTGTCTGCCATCAGCAGCTCCAATTACAAAGAAGGGGATAAAAAAAACTATCAAATTTTTTTTAAGATAGTCTTTAATAAGAAAAAAATTGTTGCCTAGCACAGCCACGCACGCTCATCTCTCTTCCCAAAACATTCAAAGTGTCCTTCTTTATGCCCTCCCAATAAGTTCCCATCCCTCTTAAATCTTTCCTTACAACATCTTCCCACCCCATTCAGGGACAACCTGGTAAAAGCGACTCCTGAAACACAAAGGTCATTAAATTAGAGCAATAAAAAAAACCTTTTAAAGTACTAAAAAACATTAGCACGAAAAGTGAGATGTTGAGGAGGGGGCAAGCCCCCTCATATACAGAATAATATCTGATTAATTAAGTTTTAATTGTTGATCCTTACTTTCATTAATTAAAAAAAAATCTGGATGGCGGTGGAGGGCTTGTTAGATGTTTTCCAGAGGAATTGTTTACGGATTCTTTTGGACACTTTTCTGACTGACCTTATTTTAAGCAGTAAGCCTTATGAAAAATGTGATTCAATTTTGCTTTCTGGGGCTATAATGAGAGAAAGATGGAAATGGCTAGGCTATGTTTTGCGAATGAAGATGACATCAAAAAAACTTTTTCCACAAAATAAGTAAACCCAAAACGAACAGAAATTACAATAAATAACCGAGTCAAACTCAAAACGAGCAGAAATTAACGTAAGTTGGGCGCAAAACCCCTACGCCTTCCCAAGGCCAGGACATAATTTACACTTTACTGAAAAAATATAAATGTTTTTACTTTTATAACTTTAATAAATCAAATAATATTAACATTTTGATTACTAAATATCAGTATATGTATATTAGACTGACAATGCACATTCATTCGTATTTTTCAGTAAAGTACAAATTTTGTCCTGGCTTTGGGAAGGCATAGGGGTTTTGCGCCCAACTTACGTTAATTTCTGCTCGTTTTGAGTTTGACTCGGTTATTTATTGTAATTTCTGTTCATTTTGGGTTTTATTTATTTATCGATGCTGATTTTTGGTAGTTTCAAGCTTGGTAGATTATTTGATTCTATTTTTGCTCATTTTTTCTTTAATGGAGTTCTTTACTTTTCTTTGAAAAACTTATTTTCTGGAAAAAGTTTTTTTGATTAATTTCTGTTCGTTTTATATTGACATAGTCTTTTCAGGGAAAAAGAAAATAATAATTTAAATCTTTTCGTTTTTTAAGACTTTATAGTTTGGCCTGCTACTGGCCTGCTACCTGAAAATTTGCAGCAATTTTTAACAACATACACCCTTTTAAAAATCTGGACACAAATAGTACTGTTTAACTTAGTTTCATACCTCCTCTAGTTGACCTGAAATGGAAAACTTGATACTATTCGCAAAAAAAAAAGGTCAGAAAATAATTTGCACTTTACTGAAAAAAATACAAATGAATGTGCATTGTCAGTTTAATATACATACACTGATATTTAGTAATCAAAATCTTAAAATTATTTGATTTATTAAAGTTAAAAAAGTAAAAACATTTATATTTTTTTCAGTAAAGTGCAAATTTTGCTCTGGCCTTGGGAAGGCATAGGGGTTTTGCGCCCAACTTATGTTAATTTCTGATCATTTTGAGTTTGACTCGGTTATTTTTTTATTTTCTGTTCATTTTGGGTTTCATTTATTTATCGATGCTGATTTGCGGTAGTTTCGAGCTTAGTAGATTATTTGATTTTATTTTTGCTCATTTTTTGTTTAATGGAGTTCTTTACTTTTCTTTGAAAAACTAATTTTGTGGAAAATGTTTTTTAATTAATTTCTGTTCGTTTTATATTGACATAGACAAAGACTTTGTCTATGTCAATGTGTGTTTTATATTGACAAAAGACTATGTCAAGTCTTTTCAGGGAAAAAGAAAATAACACTTTAAATCTTTTTGTTTTCTAAGACTTTATAGTTTGGTCTGCTATTTGTATACTGGAGAAAAATTTTCAGCAATTTTTTACAACATACACCATTTTAAAAATCTGGACACAAATAGTACTGTTTAACTTAGTTTTATACCTTCTCTAGTTGACCTGAAATGGAAAACTTGATACCATTCGCAAAAAAATCTGTTTACTTTATTTGATAGCTTTGATACACTTACACTATTTTGATTTGGTTAAATTTTAAGAGCAGAAGTAGCCTCAAAAGTTTGAACATAATACCCTCAGTCGTTCTTGGGATACTGCTGAGATGCCTTATTGGGAATTAGCATTATCACAGTGCATTTTGATTTGATCTTGAGGCAACATTTAGTTTTTAAATATAATGGGAAAAGGGGAGGGGGGGAGTGGAAGGGGGATTAGTTGCCCTCCAATCACTTTCGACTATTAAAAAGGGCATCAGCCCCTCCTATTTTCAATCGAATGAACCCCTTTCGAAGTTCCCACGACAACTCCTTCGATACGAAGTGCCCTGGTCTAAACAAAAGCAACAACAAAAAATATTACTAAACACTTTCGATTATTAAAAAGATCACTATCCCTTTGAATTCCAAATCGAATAAGCCCTTTTCTGAAGTTTCTACGACAACTTCTTCTATAAAAACCTTATATGCCCCCAGGGCATAACTTAAAACCCTTGCCCTGAAGACTGTGGCGGAGTATCCTCCTCAAAAACATATTTTCTATTTGTAAATCAACTACGCTGAACAAATGGCTATCTCAAATTTTGATTGGATGTGTTTGGGGTAATGATGGGCGTGGGGGGGGGGCTAGTTGCCCTCCAATCGCTTTGGACTATTAAAAAGGGCACTACCCCTTTGAATTTCCAATCGAATGAGCCTTTTTTGAAGTTTCTACGACAACGCCTTCTATAAAAATCTTATATGCCCCCAGGGCATAACTTAAAACCCTTGCCCTCAGGGTTTTGGGGGAGTGTCCTCCTCAAAAAGATATTTTCTATCTGGAAATCAACTACGATGAACAAAATGGCTATCTCAAAATTTTGATTGGATGTATTTGGGGGAATGATGGGCGTGGGGGGGGGGGGGAGGGGCTAGTTGCCCTCCAATCACTTTCGACTATTTAAAAGGGCACTAGCCACTCCAATTTGCAATCAAATGAGCCCTTTTCGAACTTTCTACGACAATTCCTTCGATATGAAGAGCCCGGGTATGGAGAAAAAAAAACAACACATTGTATCCACGTCGTTCTTTACTTAGGCAGCGCTGGCACGCTGCCTATCATCAACTACGCTGAACAAAATGGCTATCTCAAAATTTTGATTTGATATGTTTTGGTGAATGATGGGCGTGGGGAGGGGCTAGTTCCCCTCCAATCACTTTCGACTATTAAGAAGAGAACTAGCCCTTTGAATTTCCAAATCGAATGAGCCTGTTTTGAAGTTTCTACGACAACATCTTCTTATAAAAACCTTACATGCCCCAAAGCATAACTTAAAACCCTTGCCCTGAAGGTTTAGGGGGAGTGTCCTCCTAAAAAATATATTTTCTATCTGGAAATCAACTAGCCTACGCTGAACAAAATGGCTATCTCAAAATTCTGATTGCATGTGTATGGGGGAATGATGGGCATGGGGGGCTAGTTGTCCTCCAATCACCTTCAACTATTAAAAAGGGCACTAGCCCTTTGAATTTCAATTCGAATGAGCCTGTTTTGAAGTTTCTACGACAACCGCTTATATAAAAAACCTTATATGCCCCCACGGCATAACTTAAAACCCTTGCCCTGAGGGTTGGGGGGGAGTATCCTCCTCAAAAACACATTTTCTATTCGGAAATAAACTACGCTGAGCAAATTAGATCACAACTGATTTCACAAATTTGATTGGATGTGTTTGGTTTAATGATAGGCATGGGGGGGGGGGGTCTAGTGACCCCGCAATCCCTTTTTACCATTAGAAAGGGCACTAGCCCTTTGAATTTCCAATCGGATGAGCCTGTTTTGAAGTTTCTACGACAACACCTTCTATAAAAACCTTACATGGCCCCAGGTTATAACTTAAAACCCTTGCCCCGAGGGTTGTGGGGGAGTGTCCTCCTCAAAAAGATATTTTCTATCTGGAAATCAGCTACGCCGCCAAATGCCTATATCAAAATTTTGATTGGATGTGTTGGGGGGAATGATGGGTGTGGGGGGGAGGGCTGGTTGCCCTCCAATCACTTTTGACTATTAAAAAGGGCACCAGCCCTTTGAATTTCCAATCGAATTAGTCTTTTTTGAAGTTTCTGCGACAAAGCGTTCTATAAAAACCTTATATGTCCCCAGGGCATAACTTAAAACCTTTGCTGGGAATCAAATACGTCGAACAAAATGGCATCTCACAATTTTGATTGGATGTGCTTGGGGGAAAGATGGGCTGTGGGGCATAACTTAAAACCCTTGCCCTGAGGGTTATGGGGGAGTGTCCTCCTCAAAAACATACTTTCTATCTGGAAATTAGCTACGCTGAACAAAATGGCTATTTCACAATTTTGATTAGATGTGTTTGGGGAAATGATGGGCGTGGGATGCTAGTTGCCCTCCAATCACTTTCGAATATTAAAAGGGGCACTAGCCCTTTGAATTCCAATCGAATGAGCCTGTTTTGAAGTTTCTCCGACAACGCCTTCTATAAAAACCTTATATGCCCCCAGGCCAAAACTTAAAACACTTGCCCTGAGGGTTGTGGGGGAGTGTCCTCCTCAAAAACACATTTTCTTTCTGGAAATCAACTACGCTGAGCAAGATGGCTATCTCAAAATTTCGATTGGATTTGCTTGGGGAGATGAATGGCTTGAGGGGGGCTAGCTGCCCTCCAATCACTTTCGACTATTAAAACGGGCACTAGAACTCTCTATTTCCAATCGAATGAACCCCTTTTGAAGTCTCTACGACGACCCCTTCTATATGAACTGCCCTGCTTTAAAGAAAAAAATAGTAAACTGTACATTGTGTCAACATTGATCTTATATGTCCTCAGGGCAAAACCTAAAACCCTTGCCTCGAGGGTTGTGGGGGAGTGTCCTCCTCAAAAAGATATTTTCTATCTGGAAATCAACTACACTGAAAAAAATGGCTATCTCAAAATTTTGATTGGATGTGGTTGTGGGAATGATGGGCGTGGGGGGGGGGTAGTTGCCGTCCAATCACTTTCGACTAATAAAAAGGGTACTAGCCACTCCAATTTTCAATTGAATGAGCCCCTTTCGAAGTTTCTACGACAACTCCTTCGATGCGAAGTGCCCGGGTATGGAGAAAAAAAAACATAAAAAAAACACATTGGGCCCACATCGTTCTTTACTTAGGCAGCGCTAGCGCGCTGCCTATGATTTGTAAAAACTTGTTTTTTTTCAAATATGAGATTATAAAATGGGCAATGTCTTGTTATTTGGATAACAGAATGTTTGTGTCCTCTCGGTTGCAAATACAATTTTAATAAAATTATTACTGCATTAAATTCAGAAATAGCTTTTCTTAACTTTTCATAGATTTTCTTAATCCTTACCAGTTTGAATGTTTACTACCCCCTCCTCCCCGTAACATCATAGTATGGTGAGAAAAACTTCAGTTATGTGCCTCTCAGAGGCTTTGCCCAGGA